>NW_006239568.1:95814-109486 GCF_000226075.1 Solanum tuberosum
GGGATCTACTTAGTGTGGATGGCGGTATGGGACTTCATTCATGCATTGCACAAGTAGACTTTGAGAGGAAGCATGGTATTTTCATGATATTATAAATATGATTTTTACGTCATGTTTTAAGAGTTTTGTAAGCTTTATATATTGCATGTGTCTTATTGCTTTATATATATTGAGTTTAGTTATTCATGAGTTGAACAGAGCCAAGGTAAATGTTCTCATGTACTCCTTTCAGCTTAAGTTGTGGTTTAGCTTTCCAGCTCGTATACTCGTACATTCCATGTACTGATGCCAGTTGGCCTGCATCTTATGACGATGCAGACGCAGGTACCCAGGATCAGCATCCAGCACGTCGTTGATCCAGCTGAGCACTCCAGAGTCAGTGGTGAGCCTCCTTGTATTTCGGAGGACTCAATTATTTTGTGTTCTTAGTTTTGTTCTATTAGGGTGTTGCGGGGTCTGTCCCAACATCCATCTCCGTATTTTAGAGGCTTCATAGACGGTCAGTCAGTTAGTATTGAGTCTCTCATCTATGTATATATATAATATTCGATTTTGAGACTCGAGTTGCCTTTTTGGCCAGATTTTATCACTTGGTTGTTTTTAACCTTTCTTTGCATTATGTTATGCTGTCGAGTTAAGTTTCCGCTGAGTTAAGAAAGCCAGGCCAAGGGTTCGCTTGGGGCCAGCGATGGTCTCCGAGTGTCGGTCCCGCCCAAGGTGTAGGCTCGGGGCGTGACAAGAGGATCCCCTGGAAACGATATTTTTGCAAGGAGCAATGTGGATACATCATCTCTTTCACCTTTACATTATGCATTTTGTGAAGGTGGAAAGGGAGGAGATTTGGTAGTTCTTTGGGAAAAATTGTGGAGCGAAGACTTACTTGGGTTCTTTGAAAAAAATTGTGGAGCGATTTTACTGAGAGGAGATAGAACAAATCTGAAAATTCAAAAATAAAAGAAGTAAAGATTGAGAGTGAAAATAGGAAGAGATTGAGTGAGTGAAAATAGGAAGAGATTGAGGTAGTGAAAATAAGAAGAGATTGAGGTAGTGAAAATAGGAAGGGATTGAGGTAGTGAAATGAGGAGTAAAAATAGACAGAGAAACGTGTACAACTTTATGTATTCGGAACAATGGGGTTTGAAAGGAAAAAGAGGGATTTTAGAAATATTTTAAAATGGTAGGAAATAATAGAAATTATGGAAAATAAAGGTGTGTATATAAGTAATTTATCCATCCATAATGGTATGATTTAGAGGATAAAATTAGAGTGCATTTTTCTCCATAATTAGTGCCATAACAAGTTACTTACTATACTTTTAGTTATATTTTGTGTAACAAAATTAAGAGCCTCCTTGTTTGTAATTAGCTTATTTTTGTTCTTCACTAATATTTTGCTACATTTAGTTTATTCGTTGTGTAAATATATATATAAAAAATCTCCATCACTATTTAACATATTTGTTGTATCAAAGAAAATATCCATCTTAATTGATTTTGAGTGATAAGCGATATCACATTGTTTATAAATTGTACCATTAAAAACAAAAGAAACTTTAAATTTTTAAAATAAAAGAACACAAGTTGTTAATGGTACAATTTCATATATAAATAATAAAAGAATTGTTATAAATTTACTACCATTACACAACTTGTTACCATTATTGGGTGATAATTTACGAGAATGAGAACCAAAATAAGAAATGAGTATATGAATATTTACGATTAAATATATCCTAATCATTATAAAATTGATCCAAAAATTTCCTTATTTACTAAAAATATCCAAAAATAGCCTTTGTTTATAAGATAAGAAAGTCAAATTTGCTTGCACTACTAAAATGGTCCATATTTGTTCCTGAAATTTGCCCTTGCATTACTTGAAATGATTTATTTTTAATACTCAATTGTAATAATTTGCTAGAATCATTAATTCATATTCATGAAAAAATATTCTCTGCAATAATAATTTTGGTGTTACCAGCCAATTTCTTTTACAACAAAACGAAGAGGAGAAAAGAGATGAAATTGTTTAAGTCAAGCAATCGGGCAAAAAAAAAAAGCATAAATAATTGGAAAGTTTATAAACTGATAAGAGTGTATTCATATTATTCAAAATTTTGCTTTGATCAATTAAATCTTAACCATTAATTTTAACAAGGCCAAGTACACCAACAAAACTGAGTGGGTAAAACAGCGCTGTCTCTGCAGCTCGCTTTGACATCCATACCATGCCTTTGCTGACATGCTACCCAACAATTGCCCTCCGCCACCTCTCCTCGGCAATGCATTGTCACCCATGGCAGCCCTTCGCTACATTCTTTGGCCTCAATCACATAAACTGCATCAACAATTTGTATCATCATAGTTTGTTATTGTAGAGAGAATGAATTAATTTGACTCATCGGTGAAAGTTTTTTTTAGGGCTTTATAATTTCATCATAGGTCATTCAACTTTGTGCTCATTATAACTTTTATCGGATTTAAAATGTGAAAGGGAATTAAATGACAAAAACATCACTTATGTTTGAGAATAGATTCAAAATGTTCAAATGCATCTTGAATAATTTTAGTTCTTTAAATTTGTCAAAAGTGAACATTTGATTTCCAACAAGTACTTCAGCAAAATAGAGGACGAAAACTACTAAAAAAGATAACTATTATAATCGATCAATTGTAGTTTACATCGATGAAAAAAGTAAATACCTGAGAGAAGAAAAACGATGAAAAGAATGCCAAAAAGGGATTTTGTGACGCAAAGCTTTGCCATTGATCTAATATTTGAAATTTTGAAAATGTGTTTACTTAATGGTTCTTTGTCTTCATTTATATAGGGAGGGTACTGTAACAAACTCAATTCCAGCAGAAGCACTCTTATATATATTAATCACTGAATACAAGTTATAATGTAGAATATGCAGAACAAAGTAATAATACACTAACTAAGGAGAGATAAATCGAGAAAGAAGTAACCAGAAAGGGATGAGATACAAGACCATAGAAAGGAGATGAGAGGATCAGAAAGCCAAAGCTTCACATAATAGTTTTTCATCCCCATTCTTCTAACTCCTAGTCCTTTTTAACAAAGTGTAAATGGGCCTGGATCCCAAATAAAACTGGACCTATTGCTTGCTTTCGGCCCAATAGCTCTTGTCAGCCCAATAACTACTTGTGTGACCTTAATATCGATATTGGGTTGGACTTGGTTCATAACAATACTCTCGTCCTCAATAAGAACCTTGTCCTCAAGGTTCGAGTAAAGCCACACGGATAGTATAATGTGGAATCTTTCAAGACTTGAGTGTGTGTAGAGCGCTGCAATAGTGGTGTGAAGTTGAAACCAAATACTGTCAACTTCCAGAATAGAGGAAACAATTTCATTGCCTTTAGAGCATTCCATATTACCAAGTACCATAACAGAAGCCATAATTCTAAGAATTGCCATCTGCTCTTTCTTGCTAAGCCTAATAATTCCCAATACATTCTTTATATTAATATAGTCATGAGCATTTGTAATACTTGCTATTTCATAGCAATAAGACTGTTTAAGATAGAAAGATGATTCGGGATCCCTCAATCTACACTTCTTGTTTACCTCCATGGGTGTTTCACATAGAAGGGAGAAACATTGATGGATCTGTTCAAGAATTATAACAAGGAAAGCTTGAGACCTTGCAAGGATAGAGGTTCTCATGGCTGCACCAGATGCTTTTCCAAGCTTTGCAAGCTGAATCTGTTTTGCTACAGTGCATTCTTCAACACATCTATGACCCCCGAAATAGGCAAGATAGCACATAAGCCTCATTATAGGTTTAAACTTTCCACAACTAACCAAGATAGAAGTGTTTTTACTCTCAACGAGCATCGACTTGTGAACAATATAATCATCAACAATTGAAGCATCTTTAACCAACTCAACCTCACTATAAATCATAGACAAACTCCAATGATTATTTTCACAAGCTTGGAATGCTGTAAATTCATACAGTGAAAAATTGGGAGGGAAGTCAATAATTTTATCACCCAAATCCAAAGCGTCACGCATTATCAAAATAATGAATCCATCAGCACCATATCCAACAAGAATATGCTCAAATTCAAGGTCGGGACCTGTAGCATAACTAGCTAGTACACCCTCAGCGCCAAAAAAAATCATGATCTCCTCAAGCGTAGAGAAATTATGTAACTCATGCTCAATCAAGTTCATCGTGGACTTGATGCAGCCTTGTAGCCCTCCTGTGTTCAATCAAGTTTATCGTGGACTTGATGCAGCCTTGTAGCCCTCCTATGAGTTGCGCTAATAGTCGTTGTAGGAATCGAAATAACTTGGGAAGACGTATAATATCCAAAGGTGCAATTGGTTGGATCTCCCGTGATGCAACTCTCACGAAACGATCATCAAACACACGATTCACCTTAGAGGATGTATCATGTACTTCCGATTCCATCATTACCATCTCATCTGCAACAGCCCACTAACCAAAACTTTGTTGTCCGGGATCCCACACTTGAGTTGGAGAATTAGCATAAGCAATGAAACAAAACATGTTAGTATATCCCAAGGACTGTAATAGATCCACGTTCGTTATATCTGTACAACTCGTTGGATCCATGGAGTTAGAACTTATTCCCGGATCCCATACACAAACATTCGTCGCAGTTCCATGAACAAAGACAAAAGAGGAATTCACATTAGGATTAAATGAAAATTGACACAAGATATTGTAAGCATTGAATCCATCTGTAGTTATTCCACGCTCCACAACAAGCATCATTTCATTCGAAGGCATGGTCCTTGGTGGAATGTTATCCTCAATCTTTAGAAAAAAACTATCGAGATATAGATCATTAATTGTCTCAGGCTCCAAGGAAAACTTCGGAAGATATTTGTCACCAAATGTCTCAAATGCAAGTTTATGTTTACTAGAGCTAAGATCCAGCGAAGTAGCAGTAGTACTGTACCTTTTTGACATATCTCTTCGGGAACATTCATCGAACACTTGGACTTTGCTGCGTTCAGGGCCTGGGGATTCTTCATCTAGCATTTTGATTGGAGTCTCGATTTGCACCTCTGCGACTACCATGGGGCAGCAAGTATGAAAAAATTCGTTGAGAGACTGGAGTGGCTGAATATCTTCCAAATCGGAAGAAGTTTCCTGTACTTCTTTAGTGAAAACTCTGGTAGGCATTTCGTCGAACAGATTGTCCACATGACTTGAATGTTCAACAATAAAAGTGCCAAACAACTCTGGATGACTCTCAACATTATCAACACAGTTTGAGTTTTCTTCGGCCAAAGGAGAAGAAATCTCTCTGCTAACGAGTGTAGCAGCATTAATCCCGGCATCTTCTACTAGCACCTGTGGAGATATAAATGAACATTTGTCCTCCAGCTTCTGTAGCAAAGCAAGAATTCTGGTAATTTGAGTGTCCACCAGAAAAGACTTTGCATCGGTTCGTTTCCAAAAATGCAGGGCTAACTTCTTCTTAAAATGATTCCAATCAAAAAATTGTTTGTTGCGAAACATCCAACGAAACCACTCAAGGGCCTCACCATCAAGATAGAAGGAAGGAAGAGGCAGCCACTGTTCCTCGCAGAAGCCTAGAAAAGTAAAGTACTGCTCCGCCCTATAGATCCAGTCCTCTGGATCAGTGTTGCCACTAAATCGATCTAAAACCACCACTTCCATTAGAGTACGTCGATGAAAGCACCAATGTAACAAACTCAATTCCAGCAGAAGCACTCTTATATATATTAATCACTGAATACAAGTTATAATGTAGAATATGCAGAACAAAGTAATAATACACTAACTAAGAAGAGATAAATCGAGAAAGAAGTAACCAGAAAGGGATGAGATACAAGACCATAGAAAGGAGATGAGAGGATCAGAAAGCCAAAGCTTCACATAATAGTTTTTCATCCCCATTCTTCTAACTCCTAGTCCTTTTTAGCAAAGTGTAAATGGGCCTGGATCCCAAATAAAACTGGACCTATTGCTTGCTTTCGGCCCAATAGCTCTTGTCAGCCCAATAACTACTTGTGTGACCTTAATATCGATATTGGGTTGGACTTGGTTCATAACAGGTACATACTTCATAATGCTTATGAAAAAATAATTTTTTCTTCTTTGGTTATATGGAAAGTAAATCTTCCATATTACTTCCGTAAAATAATTTGCAGATATTTAGTTTGACTATAAAATTTAATTACATTTTGAAAATCTGATATTCAAATATTTTTAAAATTTTTAAAATTATTTTTTTTCCAAGTAAAGTACATACCAAAATACAATTTTAAATTTCAAAAATTCCAACTTTAATCACTCAAAATTTCAAATTTCAACTTCAAAATTTATGACCAAATTTCCCATAGTTGTCCACAGAGGTGTTCACGGTTTGGATAAAAATCAATTCAAATCGAACCAAATCGATTAAATAAATCTGTTTGGTTTGGTTTGGTTTAAGATTTTTTAAAATTGATAGTATTTGATTTGGTTATGATTTTGTTCGGAAAAAAAACTGAAAAACTAACTGAACCGACAAATTATATACATATATTTTATTATTATACATACATAATATATATTTTTATAAACAATTTTAAAGATCTTATATATTTTTCATCAAAAAAGGTGAGAACATTTATCTTATTGGTTTCATGTATATGAGTGTCTGCCAATTCTTTGTGGGACTGAAAATGTCATTGTCTCTTCCTTCAGGCCAAAATAGTAAATTTGGAAGCTTGATACATAATAAATTCAGCGACTAAAAGTTATGTAATGTCATTCATTCTAATTATTTTTCATCTTGAATGGATTGTTGTCACTTTTTTCATGTTTTGAATGAATTATTTCTATTATTTTTGCGTATGGTTAGTAACCGAACCAAACTATACCGAAATCGATAACAATCAAACCAATAAATGTATGTTATATTTGATTTAGTTTGATTTTGATAATTTTAAAACCAATTAAATTAATTTGATTTTAATTTTGACTAATAATTGATCCAATCCGACCCATGAACACCCCTAATTGCTAGTAAATGAATTTACCCATAATTGCCCATAAAAGGCCAAATGAGAATTAAAGAGCCACGTGAATTACCTATAATTGCCTATTTATGGGCTTACACTCAATATTTTTGGGTTTGAAATGTTTATGAAATTTTTTAAGAATACCATAGTGTAAGGATTAAGGAATGAATTATATCATATTCCTACTATTTTTGTAATTACAATAATTCTTTGCATTTTGTACGTTTCGGATACAATAATTTTGATACAGTAAGTATCAGCCTGTTACGCTAATAAGGGGAATAAAAACTAAAAAACTAATTAAATTTCATAATTTATGCTTACATTTCTTCTTACTGTCAATCAGACAGAGCCAAATCCTAACAGAACGAAAAAAAATCAAATTTCAAATTGTTTCTCCTAGTTCATTAGAAATCTTTCATATTTGATTAAAAAAAAATTGTCAAAATTTTGTGAAGAAACATGAGGTTGGATTTGGTATGTATCCACTCTGCATTGATTCATCATATAAAAGTAATAAGGAGATACAAAACTTTGATGCATCAACTAGTGCAATTTTGTGTGTTAGGTGGAAAAAGGGACGTGCATGCTCTTAACATAGTTGAATCGAAAATTGGTGCACCCTATTACATACCAGAATTAGAGATAAAAAATTATATAGCTGATACAAACAATTCAGATGTGATGGTGAAGCAATTGTACAAGGATAAAACAACTCTAGTGGCTGTAATGACAAAATATAAAATAGAGCATAGCTTCAATTTTTGAGTTAAAAGATCTGATAACAAAAGGTATGTTACTAGTATTATTGTGATGTAATTAACTTATTTTGATTTTTGAATTTGTTTATTGATATATTACTCATGATACATTGCTAGGTAGAACTTGATACATAACTAATTTGCCGTATGTGTGTTGAATTTTTAGATTTGTGTATCAATGTGTTGTTACTATAGAATATCAATTACATGTGAATTCCTTCTTATTGTTTGTAATGTACCATTATAAAGGCATGGATAATTATAACACATAGGTATAAAAGGTATCAAGTAGTGATGTATATTTGACACATGTAATTTGTTGTGGACAAGAATATGTATCAGACACTAAGAATGATACATGAAACAATAGCTTCAATTTAATGTATCTGATAAGGGGTAAATCTGCTGATGGATATAGACAGATGTCAAGATACATATATATGCTGGAAAGCATGTGATCGTATTGTATCAAAGGGTTCTTAATTACATATTTAATTCATTTTTATAATGTATCTGCTTCTTTTTGTAGTGATTGTGAAATGTTTGTAGCTGTCTTTGTTGAGTTCCTTAGCGATGAAATCAATATCCCATCTTATGATTTCCAAGCTGACTAACGTCGCTCGAGATACGCAGCACTGTTATGAAAGTACGGTAGTGACAAGGCCAATGCGGGATATGTTAGTGATAAAGATGATCCACCAAAGTCTAAGAGTCACTTCACTCCACCATCCCAATATGACTTGATTCATGTAAAATAGTGATTATGGATCAATCCATTACAACTTTTGATGTTTTTATCATTTTAAAGATACATTAACTGATGTTCGATAGTGTTTATTTATTATTTTAAGATAATTCTACTCAAGTTTTAGAGGTTTTCCCTGAAAACTTGTCTATTTTGACTTTAATTTTCAATATATTTAGTTGTTAATTTCAGTATGTATTATTTTATACATTTGTCTCTTATAATAATAATTTTTGTGATACACAACACAACACTTAATACTATATACTTTATCTGATACAAAAATCTCATAACAAAAAGTATCAGATTCATTCGTGTATACTTGCACAATTATATTTTTTCATTTGTTGTAAGTAGTTCCTAATACATTTTAATTAGTTGTAACCAAAGCAATGTATATTTAAAGATGTATCAACTTTATAACTTAATTCTTTTTTGTTGTGATACATTAATAGATACACTTTGTTATAGTTTAGTCATAACATTTTACAATCACTTTGTATTAGATACATTATTATTAAACACAAAATGATACATTATATAAACACAGTATCTAAAACAAAATATCTTGTACCCAATTCCCAAGCTTTTATAGAACTTTACAATGTGAACAAATTATTACTATCTAAATTATAGGCAAAATTAAAAATTGTAACATTTCAATTTATTGTATCAGAAATTAATAAGCTAATAGTACTTTGTAATGTATATATTTGTAATAGTAAAAAATCTATAGCTTGAAATGTTACAATTTGAAAATTATTAATCCAAAATATTACAATATTCCAAATAAAGTCTTCGTCAATCATCATTCAGAAAGAAAGTACAAGTTCTTCAATTGTGACCTCTTGTCCACAACGTCCACGACCAGTTGAAACTGCAAAATCTTTGAGCCTGTTTCGTGGAATAAGAGTCTTTGTATCAGGATGAAGTACAATTTCTTTGACTGGAAGTTTGGTTGGTAGCTGACTGTCAGATAGCAAATCTACATGATACATGCTGAACTGGTTGAAATCAGATTGGAGTGAATAAATTGGAATCTGTTTAATGACATATTTCATAGACTGCAATTTCAAAATAATGTTTATCAACTAAAAAAATCTATACGGAGAAGGGTCTAAAATGCCCCTCAAGTATTTGAATTGGTACAAAACTACCATCCATCCACCTATCGGCCCTAAAATACCCCTGACGTCCACCTTTCGGCTCAAAAATATCCTTGATGTTAATCCTTTGACTCATATTTGCCCTTATTTTTAATATCTCCCTTAAAGTAAAATTATTAAATATTTATTTATTATATTGCTTAATGTGATTGGTCCAAATTTAAACCCTTCTCAAATAAATAATAAAATGATATTTTAAAAAATTCCATTTTTCTATAAAACCACTTATGGTTCATATTTTGACCTGATACACTTGAAAATAATATTGAAAAAATAATTAATTTCATGATATCTTCCTATTGGCCTATTTTAAATCAACCCCAATTTATTATAACGTAACCCAACTCATAAATGGGAATCCAACTAAAATCCATACTTACCCCGACTGATTGTCCATCTATAAAATATATTATTTTCATTAATACAAATTTTCTCTGTCTTGTTCATTTTCTCTTTTATTCCTTTTTTAATCTCTTATTCTTAATTATGATATCCGGGACTCAAACTTGAAATGAACTCACATATTTATATTCTTTTAATTAGTATTATTGTCATGATGGGATGAGGGTGGGGATAAGAGGAATGATTATTTTTATTCTTTTATTTTTAGTTTTGGATACACACAAAAGAAAAATGTAATATTTGTACATATTTGCTTAATTAAGTCATCTTTTATTGAACTAATTATTTCTATATGAATGCATCATTATTTTTCTCCTTTTTTTCTCTTGTTTGTCATAATTTAAAAAAAATAAATTAAAATGGTGAACAAGATCCAAATAGAACTTTTTTTGGAAGATAGGAAGTGAAGGGCAGGGGAGCCAGGAGTGTAGAGAGTATATGCCTAACCTTTTTATAATTTTAAATTTACTATGAAATTTAAAATCAAGTCAATCATGTGAGCTTTATATTAAGTAATTTCAAATTATTTTTAACGGAAAGGGCCTAAAATGCCCTTAAAACTATGAGATTTTGGTACAATATTACCCCTCCATCCACCTAATGAGTATGATCCGTTAGACATAAGGGTATTTTTTGAGCCGAAAGGTGGATGTCAGGGGTATTTTAAGGCCGATAGGTGAATGGAGGGTAATTTTGTACCAATTCAAATACTTGAGGGGCATTTTAGGCCCTTCTCCGAAATCTATATGATACATGCTAAACTGGTTGAAATTAGATTGGAAATAAATGTGAACACAAAAATATAAGTATATGATACGAAATTGCAACTACATAGTATCTTAGTGTTTAATCAATACATAATTATGTAAAGTGTATCTGATACTCATTATAACTTGATGAACTATAAAATCTATCAAACAATTGTATCTACTACTAAATATAACATCATATACTCATTATGTAATATTTATGTATTAAGTACAAACCATGTTAGAATATGATACAAAATCTACATATTACAGCCCAACGTACAATTTGACTTAATAATTTGATGTATTCATAACAACAAATCAGAAAAGAGAACAAAATTAGAGTTTTTTTTTTATGTATTCAGCATAGTACATTTAAATCAAGATAGATAGCAATATAAGAGTATCACTTTAACAATAATATATCCAATTTTTTGAAACAACTAACAAACATGGATATCAAACATAAAAAAAAAAGTACATTAGTTATGAAATATATGCCCTGGGTAATGTAGGTTGAGAAATTGCACCGCAACTTTTCTACCTCTTTTCTTGACTGTTTTTTCTACATTCACTTTGGGAGATGAAGGTACATCCTTCATCGACTTTGCCTTCTAGAAACTTTGATTCATTATTGTCAATGGATCGTCCAATCTTTTAGATCTGTTTTCAGCCCATTTAGGATCATCAGAACCATAAATTCGATCAGTATTAGATGTATCTAATTGGGCAATCCCAATACTAAAAGATGATTTATCAAAAAAATTATGAAAAAATAAATAAATTGAAGAATAGCGAATCAGAGAAGACGATAACTACCTATTGATAGATTTGAAATTGACCAACCGGAGAGAGAAACCTTTTGAAATTCAAATTGGGATGAAAGAGATAACAAATTACATTATGAAAGTGAAAATAGGGAGAGATTGAAGGAGTGAATATAGGAGTGGGGAAACGTGGGTTTGGAGTGGTGAGTAGTGTATCCGACAATTGGTCTTTTGGAGGAAAAAGAGAGAGTTTTGAAATATTTTGGAATGTTAGAGAATAATAGAAAATATGGTAAATAATGGTGTGTAGAGAGGTAATTTTTCCAAAATTATTTTTAGTTTTATACTCTCAATCCATTTTTATTTGTCTACTATAATACAATATGTATGTCCATTTTTGTTTGTTCAATTTAAATAAAATCAAAAGATAATATATTTTTATACCAATTTTACCCTTATTATTAAGAACTACTTATTTTTTTAATATTTAGATGATTTATAATAATTAGGATGATTTTGTAAATTTATTTTTTTATTTTTTTGTTTCTTAAAAAGATATATCAATCAAAGATGGGCAAGTAAATATTGACAAAATAAGTATTTATTGTAAATATTGTACGCTCAATCTTTCTCATTATAGTAAATAGGAGTGTTCATGGTTTGGATAAAAACAGATTCAAACCGAAAAACCAAACCAAATCGATTAAATGAACCGATTTAATTTGGGTTTTGGTTTGGTTTGGTTTTAGATTGTTAAGAACCGATAGTATTTGGTTTGGTTATGGTTTTGTTCGAAAAAAAATCGAAGAAATAACCGAACCGAACCAACAAGTTATATACATAAATTTTTATTATTATACAAACATAATATATTATATTCATAATTTTTTTTAAAATTTTTATATATGTTTCATCAAAATTTATTTTTATAATTTACTTATGAAAGAAAAAATGTCCAAGGTGAGAACATTTTTCTTATTGGTTTCATGTATATGAGTGTCTATGAAAATTCTTTGTGGGATTAAAAATGTCAGTGTTTCTTCCTTCTATGCCAAAATAGTGAATTTTGAAGTTTTATTCAGTAAATTCAATGATTGAAAGTTCTGTAATGCCAGTCATTTTAACTATTTTTTTGTTTGAATGGATTGTTGTCACTTTTTTCACGTTTTTGAATGAATTGTTTATTTTATTTTTATGTATGGTTAATAACCGAATAACCGAACCAAACCAACCAAAACCGAAAACAACCAAACCGATAAATGTATATTATATTATATTTGGTTTGGTTTGGTTTTAATAATTTTTAAAACCAATTAAGTTGGTTTGGTTTTGGTTTTGATCGATAACCAACCCAAACCAAACCGTGAACACCCTTAATAGTAAATCATTTACTTTTGCAGAATTTCACAATTTTTCCATACTCTTTCCTCAATTTGCTATAAAACTTTTCAAGGTCTCTCTCTAAATTGTTCTCTATTTGTTTCCAAAATTAAAATAAAATAAAATAGTAGAATCGTCTCATTTGCTTCGTTTATTTGAGTTTGCTGAAGTTCTATAAATTAAAGTGCCAACATTTACATAATAGTAGTTTTTTTTGTTTTATCTTGACCGGGATAAATCTATATATCTTGGACAATTATGAAAGGGTTGAATTTCATTAGGACACACAAAAAGGAGTCAATTCCCTAAATAGTCACCCAAGTTTAAGAAATTGCCTTGAAATATCATTTATATTTCATTTAGGACCAAAATATCACTTAACTATCACTATTTTCCTTCAAATATACTTACCACTTCAAAGCCCCACTCTCTCCTAGTTGGCATGCCATGTCATTGAAGACTTTTTTTTTTAATAATAGACATATTTAATTCATCAAACTCAATTAACTAAAATAATGATTTTACTATTTTAAAAAAAAAATTGGGTAGAAAAATATGAAGGAGTTAGATATTTTTAAAGTATTTTTTTATAATCTTCATAAATTCTCACGTAATTTATATATTTATTTTGTAGAGGCATAAGTTTAATGAATTAAATATGTCTAT
>NW_006239568.1:111124-122171 GCF_000226075.1 Solanum tuberosum
TAATTATAATAATAATAATGTGGGGGTATTTTTGTAAACAAATATTTTTTAATAGTCTTTATACAAGGCTTGCTATTTCCAATACATCAAACCAAACAATGTATAAGAAATAATGCAAGCATTACTAATGCATGCATTACTAATACATCATATTCAGCATTATTCTTATACACTCTACCAAACGACCCCTTAAAGTGTTAAGTATATTTGAAGGAAAATAGTGATAGTTGGGTGATATTTTGGTCCTAAGTGAAACATAAATGATATTTCAAGGCAATTCCCTAAACTTGGGTGACCATTTAGGGAATTGACTCCACAAAAAGTTGTAAGTTCAAAATAATGTTTTCGTTTATTTATGATTTTATTAAGCTAGCATTTTTGTTTTTCTTATTTTTCTGGTTATAAACACAATTATATCAACAAAAACAGAGAATGTGTCAAAGATACTCTCTGTCTCTTTTTAATTACTTGTCCAATTTTGACTTTTTATTTATTAGTTTTGACAAATCAAGAAAAGACAATTATTTTTTTTATCTATTATATCCTCAATTTATTTAAAGAGTTGATGTTTTTGAAAAATGTAGAATCTTTTTAATGAGTAAATTGATTTTAAATTTCTATCAACTAATAGGAATAAAATGATAAACTCATTATGTCAAAAAAAAAATTAATAAATGTGTCAAGTCAAAATTGGAGAAGTAAATAAGGACAAAAGGGAGTATGTGATCAACACAAATATTGCACAAGAAGGTGTGATTTTTCCAATGGAGATTGCTCACTATTTTTGGAGTTATTATTGGGAATGTATTTCATCACAATTGCAAAGAATCTACCACAATTTCAAAAAATGTCTTTATGTGTTTTTTGATAATTTTTTAATTTAGTTTTAATTTTCATATGATATGTTCAAAGATCACAAGATTAAAAATTATTTTGATATATTCAACAAATCTTTTAGTTTAAGTCTATAAAATTTAAAAATCTTTTGAATTTTTATAAACTTCATATAAAATCAAATCAGAAAACAAATCAAACCAAACAGACAAATATCATATAATAAATTGCTACCTACTTGCAAGTCAACCTTCTCCATATTACTTGAACAAAAAACAAAATCCCCCAATAAATATTGTTGCTTATAAATGAAATTAAACAAAACATAGACCTTTGAACTTTAAACTAGACAACTATGACATTTCATATATAGTTGCGCTCGCCTTCACTCAAAAACTCTACGCCCCCTATTAGAGTAAAGCATGCTCTCGAAAGGGATTAACAAGGCCAGCTACATCGGCAAAATTGAGTAGGTAAAGATGGGTCACTCCAGCAGATAGCTTTGACATTTAAACCGTGTCTATTTTGACATTCGCTCCAGCATTGCACGCCAGGCTCGCTTCCTTCGCAGTCTATTGTCACCCACGGCAGCCCTTCGCTACATTCTTTTGCCTCAATCCCTATCACGCATCAACAAATTTTGTTAATATCCCTGTCTCAATTTAAGTGACTTAATTTGATCAAATGTAAAGTTATAACAAATAAGAGACTCTTAAAGTAAAATGTTTGAATTTAAAATATGAATCGGAGATTATTCTTTTTTAACAATAATAACAACAACATATCCAGTGAATCCATAAAGTAGGGCATGGGGAAGATAAAGTGTACATAGATTTTACGAGATATAGAAGTTGTTTCTCATAAACTTTGTCTATTTTAAAAAAAAATTGAGACACTTAAATTAAAAGTGAGGAAGTATATAAAAAGCAAAATACCTGAGAGAAGGAATGCAATGAAAAGAATGCCATAAAGAATTTTTGGGACGCTGGGATTTTTCATTTTTTATTTTTTTTGAGGTTATGAAATTGTGTCTAATTAACACTTTTTTCTCTTCATTTATAGTAGAGTTTTGGGAATGTTTATGGGAAATTAATATTACTTGAATATTTATTGTGTGGGTTTTTGATTTAGGGATTATTCGTATCTGCAAATCTTGACTTTTCTCTATTTAGTATGGTATTTCATTGGTAATGCTAAATGACTAGAAAATTTGGTCAAAATTTGACCAAAATTAAAAGTCTATAATAACCTTTTTATTTTAAAATAAACTGATTTTCTTTCCATTTTGCAATTAAAAGATATTAAAGTTAAAATGATAAAAATATTCAAAAAGGTAAATTAAATAGTGTGAAATATGTTATTTTTCCATTCTGGTCAAATTCTTGCCAGATTTTCTGGCCAACAGGATTTTTCCTATCTCATTTACTTCTGCAGACCATTTGATAATCTTAAAACACCTCTTGTTATTTCTGCTTCTTTAGTCTTGAAAATTACGTATCATTATACCATTTCACATTTTTCCCTTAAACCGAATAAAAGAACTGTCTCTGTATTTATTTATTTATCAATTTTTGCCTTGACACATCTATTAAAAAAAATAAAAATGGCATAGTAAATTTACTATTTTATTTCTATTAATTGATAGAATTTCAAAATTAATTTACTCATTAAAGATGTTTTACCTTTTTCAAAAAACATTAACTCTCTAAATAAATTGAGGATATAATAAGTAAAAAATATTGTCTTTTCTTGATTTGTCAAAAATGACAAGTACAAAGTCAAAATTGGAAGGACAGAGGTAGTAACATATATTTGGAGATCGTTATACATTAAATGTGAATATTATGCAGTGGCGGATCTAGGATTTAGACTCCCTGGGTGCCAAATAGGCTTATCGATTAAATTAATTTTATATTTGATTAAATTATGCGTCTTTTCGATATAAATTAATTTTAGTTCTCTAATTTTTCTTAAAAGAACGTGTGCAGCAATTTTCTTTTTCTTAAAAAAACTTCTTTCTCAAAAAAATAGGTACAAATGGGATTCAAACCCATGGCACCACAAGCCAATTTTGTTCTATGGGTGGCACGCTTTATATAAATATAAATATTTTATATATATATATATATATACCTATGTATATATAGAGTTTCCGTCGAAGTTCGGGGATGGCGTGGCACCCCCACACCCCCTTAATAGATCCGCCTCTGATATTATGTATCATTGATTTACTTTTGTTTGAGATAGGGAAATATTTATTTTTACCTTTTAATTCTTCAAATTTTACTACACATAGTTACCACTTGGTTTCGAGCCGTTAATATGGATCATCTCAATCAAATTCGTTATATGAGACAATTTAGTGTGTTTGGTATGATGATAATATTTTCTAGAATATTTTTTTTTTCATGTTAGGTTGAAATAAATTTAGAAAATTCTAGAAAAACGACTTTCTTATGGGCAAAAGGGAAATATAATAAATTTTATAAGTGATATTTCATATTAATTGTCTATATCCATCTCCGGTACAACCCCCCTCCCCCCATAGCCCCTACTCCACTACCCCACAGCCTCCCATGCTAACACTAATAAAAAAAAAAGTAAGAAAATCAATCACATATTTCTTAGGAAAAAAATTTCCATGAAAAACATTTTTGTTTACACCAACACACCCGAAGGGACTAGATTATGGCTTGTGGATCCAAAATATTTTTTTTAAAAAAATAAAACCAATTCTCATCAAACAAAAAGATAATAAAAGTCCCAAATCAAAAAATCTTTTATTTTCTAAGTCTTTCATTTTTCTTTTTTAAATCCATTGTCTAGAATTTAGTTGGATTGATGGGATATTCGTCTTTGTTTTGATATTTCGTTTATGACCATGATAAAAATTGTAATTATTGCGTATAGAATTCTTTCTCCTAATTAAATCCTTGAATATATATGATAGTGTTTATTTTTCTTTTTTCTTTCTTCTATTTTATAAATAGAAGAACATTAAATCTAACACAACCCTCAAAATTAATTTAAATGACAAACGCGAAGGACTTGTAAATTTTTGTATGCTATCAAAATGCACTAATTAGTTTCATCTCTTTTCCTAACTTCAAAAGAATATAGCATTACCATTATATTGACAACTTTTGTTACATTCACAGTATTTGTTTGAAAGTTTTATGGCTAATATAATGAGATATTGTTATATATGTATACCAATATTTGATGTTTAGATCTCATTTACCTGTTATAAGTATAACGAATAAAGAATTTAGTGGCAATAATATAATTGCCGCTCTATTATATTTAGTGGCAATAATATAAGTGTTTCTATATTATATTTAGCGTCAATAATAAATATGAATATTTATAATCAACACTTGTATATAAATATTGTTAAAAGCTTTAGCGACTCTGAATACAATGACATTAACTGATCAATTACCGTTCAATATTATAAGGAAATTTTTGTTGTAGTAGTGTATATATATATACAAAGGTACACAAAAAAATTAGTTTAATAATTTCATGTACCAGAAAAATGAAGGCATGTCTTATAATTTTTTCACTTTTAGATACCCGTATTGAATTTTCTAAGTGTTTGGCATTAATGATGATTACTAATACTATAAACACTTTAATATTTTACTTTTATACATGATCTATTTCTTATAAAATTATTACATAATATCTGAGTATAACTATTATAAAGGGGTAATTTTATAAAAAAGATATATATTGTTGTAATGAATATGATTGTTGTAATAGGTAGAATATTGTTATAAAAACTAAATTATAACATAAAAAATCGATTCGGGATAAAATCATACCGTTATGATAATATGGTCATTATAACGTGGTTTAACTCTTCTTTTTCCCAGTAAATGATGCATTCTATTCCAGAAGCAAAAGGCTATAGAGTAGGACCAAGACTTAACTCATACTAGAAAAGCTAGATGATAAGTCATCCTTACAATTATAGCTTACAAAAATAAAAAAGCAAAAGAGGGCCGGGGATTCCTCCTAATACAGTTAAATTAGGCCTTCCAAATTCATAAATTAGAATTTCTAACTTTTGATTTCTAACCCGTGCGCTGACTAGTCAAAAATCAATCCAAACGGACTCGCGCTTGGGCTAACGTCCTTTGAAAGACCCTCCAAAGTACATAATAATGTGTTGGACCATGGAATGATATTTTAAATTTTCTTGAAGAGCTGTGTATAGTTGACCATGAGCTAGCTTTGTGGTGCAGAGGGGTCAAGCTAGTGACAGGTAAACTACTACCTGTTTGACTTGTCTTTGAGGGCATGAATAATGTAATATGGACCCATATAACTCGTGTGTGGAAAAATTGTACAATATTCCAAGAAAGAACGTACCTGTCCACATTAATTAGGTTTTTGGATTATACTACTCCTAGAGTATATATTATGTTATAGCCCAACTTCTCCAAAATAAAAACACCAAAGTTTGGATTTTCTTTTTTTTTGAAAATTATTCTGGAAAAAGAAGGTTAACTAGCTAATTCAAGGTGAAGCTGGGAATTGAAGGTACGTACTTTATAATACGTTTAGGAAGATATATATAGATATTGATGTGGCTCAATCTGAAGACATGGCTAAATATGTAATTAGCCATGTGATTTTGGATTGAGCCGCGTCAATATCTCTCTCTTCCTATTTCCAGTTACTTTACATGTCTTCTTCTTGCTTAGGTAAATAACTCGAGCTTTATTTAATTACTCCTAGGTAGTTGTTTTGTTTCATGTGTTCCTCTTCGCCATGCATTTTAATAATTTTTTTTACTAATTTTTCTGGTTTTTAATAAGTTTTGATTTCTTCTTATATATATATATCATCTTTGCCTCCATTCTTTTGTTGCCGTTCCTTTATAAACGTTTTTGGATTAGATTAATTAATCATATACACGAATGAATCGATCAAGGAGCTAGCAGGAAAATTGATGCTTGAGTTGCATGTTTTTTTTTTTTTTTTTTTACTTTTTAGGGTAATTGTAACCTACTTTTGCTTATATATTTCTTTAATAATTTGAATTTCAAGGTAGCTTTATTACCTCAAATAATTACCTTTCCTCCTGATTTCAATTTTCTTCAATAAAAAAGTGTCTTTTTTAAGATAATAAGTACTTAGTTGAGTAATCATATGAATAATTTAACTCCAGAAATTCTCAAATTGGTTCGAAATCCCGTGAACACGGTCAATCAATCAGTTTTTTAATTCCGTTAATATTAAGACATATCTCACTTTTAGCCTTTCCTTTTTCGGTCATATTATCCCTAGTTTCACCGGCCAAGTGTCACGTCAACACTAATCATAAAGATAATCGAAATTTAAAGTTTATGTATTCACGATTCTATTTTTTTTTTTTGAGTTATTAGGTTTTAATTAATTAATAATCTTTATATATTCATTATGCTTTGTACGATAAATATAATTTTTTTGACTAAAGTTATTACGGTCGAGTCTATAATCTATATTCTAGCTTCGCCTTGACTGGTCACCCAATTTCATTGTATTCCTATATATGTTTGTTTTTGTTTCAGTCTACTCAGGGAAACACAACTTAATTAATATTTGAAAACACAACTAAACCACACATAAAATTGTTGACGTAAACATATTTTAATGGAAATAAGTTAAATTTTTCGTTCATTTATTTTTGGAAGGAGTAGGGCAGGTGGATGGGTAGAGAGTTGATGAGAAGACAATTTCAACTTTGATCAATGAATTCATATTCATTTTTCTAACTAGGGTGAAATTATGATTGATAGGTAATAGATATGTCGTTGAAATAAAATTCACATATTTAAAATTCAAATAATGTCAGATAAATTGAAATGAAGAGAGTATTATAAAATAATAATTACGTGAAGGGCTAAAACTAGCTAGAGACAATATATGACGTTAATGAATCATCATCGACGCATCATGTTTTGCCATGAAATAACTTTGGGTTTAATTGGAATAATTAAAATATGCAACGTGTTTTAACCCCAATTAAATAATTTGTGACGATGACAAAAATTTCAAATCATAAGTCCCACTTTTGAGAGATACGTCTGGATTTGGAGACAAATCTGTTTTTTGGTAGTATTCAGTATTCACCATTTTCTAGATTTCTTTTTACATGGATATACACCATAGTATTTTATCTTACTTGCACCAAGAATTTTTTCAGTAACGAATACTTCATTACTTTCTCCGTCTCAAAATATTTATTGTAATTTTCATTTCCACGTCCTTTTAAAAAAAATATTAATTAAATGTGATGTTTGACAATTGTTTAAGTCCTTAAGATGTAATCTTTGTTTATCAAATATTTATTCTATTTTGCATATCACAACTCTCACACAAGACAAGAGGGAGTTTGTTTGAATAGTAAACACCTCTCACTTCCAACATCCACCCTGAAAGGTTGTGAGTTCGAGTTCCAAAGGAGCAAAAAGGGTAAAAACCACTTTCTAGCCATTGTGCATCGACATTTTGCTGATATACATATAGTTAAGTACAGCTTACAATTGAGTCTGATGCTCAATTAATCCACTTTTATATGTGGAGATAGGAGAGACTCTGGATACACGTATTTCTGTAATCCGGTCAGGTCCAAAAGTATCTTGCTGGGGGTCTCGGTTGTTGGTTTCCCTGGCCCCGGGATCAAGAACCAATGTTGGAACCAATCTACAACCTCGGGAAAAAAAAGTACGTAGATGAAAAATGTCTTGAACCATAGTGGCTCCGTTAGGTACTTGTCTCCACGACATGCACTTTTCACTATTGATCTCGCACACTTTTCCACTGGCAATATTGGAGTCACGCTCATCTCAACCTGGTAGCAATCACAGCAATCGTAAAAGTACACATCTCACTCATACCGTAAACTGTAGATGAGGTAATCACACAACTCAGGACACAATTTAGCGTTTTGATAAAATCTTAGACATTTATAATACATAATCAAAAGAAGAAGTAACTTACATCTCTCATTACTTGGTCTACTTCCAACTTGCCTTCGGTTGTGAGAAATTTGCCTTTAGTCATCTCAGATTCGATTAGTCCTGGAGTAACAATCGTAATCCCAATTTGTGTCCCAAGTTCTACCCTCAACGTCTCGAAGAAACTAATCAATGCAGCTTTACTCGCCTAAAGCAACACCAAAATTAACATCGATCAAAATCAACTAGGCATTAAAAAAAACTGAAACTGAAAGTCATAGACAGATTAATATACATTATAGAAGCTGATTCTGGCTGCAGGTAAATAACCAGCTGACGAAGTGATTGCTACGATTTTGCCCTTGGTTTCCTTCAAATAGGGAATTGCAAAATGCGTAGTATAAACTGCACCCCAGAAATTTATGTCCTGAAACGTATAATTAATCCTGTTCTGTTATCCAAAATGTTCATAAATCGAACAAACTCGGAGATATGTACACAATTACCATTGCAGGTGCAGCATTGGTGACCTCTACAAGGTCCTCAAACATGTATAGAGGCGTCACAGCAGCATTACTCACCAGATGATCCACTACACGAAAATTAGCAATAATCATTTTCACTTAATAAAATCTTTGGATGTTTAAGTTTTTCATTTTCTATACTTACATCTACCAAAATTGCTTATAGTTTCCTCGATTAATCGCTGGCAATCTTCGACTTTGGATACATCAGCATGTATAGAGATAACACGAGGAGATCCAAGCCAATAGGCCATATCTGCTACTTGTTCAAGACTCTTGCGCCTTCGTGCCGCAAGGACTAATCGTGCACCTTTTTTAGCATATTCATATGCTAAATGCTTCAATTACATAACAAACTCAAATTAATCAACCAACCCTTGCATTTAAGTTTTTTAAAAGGACATATTCCTCTAATAATGATATGATTAATCTAGCAAAGAATTAAGTTATATATACCTCAGTATGGCAAAATCAAACCAACCCGCCTAACTCGACCCAACCCATTTAGGTTTGGGTTGTTCAACTCATTTTAATCCATTTTAATGGATTGATATATAACCCAAATTGATTTTTGAGAAATTTTGTAAAAAAATTATTTTATATGTTATATATAACTATAATAAAGAATTTTTTTTTATTAGTTACTAAAAGCTTATAATATAACAAATAAAGCTATTAAAACTTAGTAAAAATTGAACAGGTTAGGTTGGGCTATGACCAGTTAGCTAACCCGTTTCGACCCAATCCATTTTGGCCCAAACAAATTGGGTTGGATCGGGTCTTGACCCATTTGACCCACCCAAATTTAACTCAACCCGCCCAATTGCCAACCCTATGAAGTGTCAAATGAATGGATTGGACAAAATTTGAGTCGGGTTAAAATAAATTGGGTTAACAAATTCAAAGATTACTAGAGTACTTGAATTGAAATGGACAGGAGTCAAGATGGCTAAACAATCAAAATGAACTGATTAAATAATAATTTTGGACGGTAGAACCGATCTTTTTTTATTTTTTGGGGACTAATTTAGTCACCTAACTAAAATTTGCATGAACTGATATATATATATATATATTTGCACCGGTGAAGCATAGATCTTGAACTCATTTAGAAGTGTAGAAATTAATGTTGGGTACAAATTACCTCGCCAATACCCGAAGAGGCACCTGTGATGACAACAACTTTACCAGCAACGTTTTCGATAAATATACAACGGAAAATGAAGTAAAGAAACTTGAGAAAGAGATATAGAGGCATGAAATGGATGAGTGCTGTTGTTGCAATATGTGGTAAATAAGTGTTCAATAATTTATGAATCAAATTCAAGATAAACTCCATGGCTAGAGAATATTAGAGTAATAAGATGGGGTTGTTTATTTTAATTTGTAGGAGTAGGAGGGACGACATATCTCGTGATGATGTGCTCAAAAGGGCATAGAACGTGGCAGAAAAAAAAATAGGCAACATTGCATGAAATGAAACTGACACGTACCCCTCTCTTTGACCATTGCATAAACAAAATTCAAAAATCATGTCTTCAAAGTGAAATAAAAAAATTAAATTATGTTTAGATATAAAATATTTCTTCAGTCTCATTTCATGTGAATTAATTTGACTTGACATGATTTTTTTTTAAAAAAAGATTTTTAAAACTTGTGATCTAAAATAAGTGATAAATATTCATATTATTGTAAATTAAAATAAATATTTTAACATTAAATTATTACTTATAATAAAAATCCGTCATTCTTTTTAGAACTAACTAAAAAAAATCATTTAAAATTCATATAAACTTTACATAGATATAGCGAGTCTTATCGGGTTTTTCCTCAGAAAAGGCTCCACCAACCCCCATGAAACATGTTTTACCTTGCTATGAAGTATTGCGTGACCAAAAGTTTTATATTGATATCTAAAGAAAAATTGGGAAGCTACATATGAGAGGTGTCAAATATCTTAATAATATAGATTTTTTGAAAGAATTGTAGCGATTTTGGCTTAAAAAATACATCGGATGATATTCGAATTAAGTCAAAATGGTTTGTCAAGATTCATATTATTAGAAAAAAGAGGCAGCCGTCAACCTAATTATTTAATTCGCTCCAACAACGAATAAACATGAATCAATAGTAAAAAAATAAAATTACTATTTGAATGAATAAAATTTCTTAATCGTAAATAAAAATTGTCTTGAACTCATATCCTGAAAATAATTAGGCATACTTATGATATATTACTTGCGACTTGGTACTACAAGCTTTTAGCAAATTAAAGATGCTATATCACGAAGTTGGACAAGTACTCCTCAAATGGTTGTATGGTAATTGACGCATAACCTAGTTGATTTTGTAGAATTATGCATCTTGATTTAACGTAGAAGGGGACTTATTAGATATTTTTAAAATCCCAACTTTCAACTGAGGACCAGGAATAATTGTATCTCCCGGAGTTTTGCTACTAAACTTATATAAGTATCTCATATTGATTGATAAAATGGACTTTTATTTTCTTAAAATAATCTTGAATTGTCTCATTTGAAAATGTATGTGGCTGAAAATTAATTTTGTTACCACCTATTATTTAAAAAAAGTAGGAGTTAATGCTATATATTCTACTATATTATAAAAGAGAGTTTAGGCCCAAATATAATATATAATATTCAAGATTGGGAAAAGTCCCAATCTTGAATATTATATATTATATTTGGGCCTAAACTCTCTTTTATAATATAGTAGAAT
>NW_006239568.1:122531-157688 GCF_000226075.1 Solanum tuberosum
CTATAGAATATGTGTATATATATATCTCACAAATGGAGAAGTCTCAATCAAGGATTCTACTATATTATAAAAGAGAGTTTAGGCCCAAATATAATATATAATATTCAAGATTGGGAAAAGTCCCAATCTTGAATATTATATATTATATTTGGGCCTAAACTCTCTTTTATAATATAGTAGAATCCTTGATTGAGACTTCTCCATTTGTGAGATATATATATACACATATTCTATAGTATTTTAAAAGGGAGTTTATGCCCAAGTTCTACTATATAATAAATATAATATATAATATTGAAGAAACTTCCTTTTAAAAATCCCACAAGTATAATATATAATATTCAAGATTGGGAAAAGTCCCAATCTTGAATATTATATATTATATTTGGGCCTAAACTCTCTTTTATAATATAGTAGAATCCTTGATTGAGACTTCTCCATTTGTGAGATATATATATACAAAAATGTTGTATGTGGGTAGTCTTATTATGCCTTAAATAGCGTCAAACAAAGTACAGGTTTGTGATAAAAAAAACTTATTCCTTTATCCACGCAAACAATCGCTTCAAAAACTCAGTTATTAGCCCCAAAATATACAATTTATATTATTGGGCCCGTGCATAGCACGGGCAACATTATCTAGTTAGTAATATAAGAATTAGTTATGAGTATTTATATATTATTTTATTTAGGTATGAGTTATTCAAAGTTTATCTATTCATTTATCAATTATTTTATATTTTATTTTAACTAAGATAATATATATATTTTTTATAAGTTATATTTAATAAGCATTACTTATGGAGAATTTAATTTTTTGCATAACTCATCTTAAATTAATTTTCGAATGAACCCAAGTCCCAAGATATGTATGAAAATTAATTTTGAGGAGAGTTATGTAAATTAACTTTAAAATATTCATTTTAAAATTTTAACCTTAGTGAAATGATTTATAACTACATAAATATTTAAGATTTATTTCAAATCATAAATTTTAAAATATTTTATTCTTCATTTTTTAAAGTTCGTATCGAGTTAAACTATACTCCCTTTGTCCAACAATAGTCATCTACTATTGACTTGACACACACCTTATGGAATATTAATAAATAATAGGGCTAATATTACTACATTATTGTTTAAATATATTAAATTTAATACTTTGAAAAATGCATTAGATAGTAAGGGTGGATGTTCGGTTCTTTGGTTCGGTTTTATCAAACTTCGATTCGATTCTTCGATTTTTAGTTTTAGAAAAACGTGCACCGTATACCAAAGTAAACTAATTCAGTTCAGTTTAATTCTTTCTACTTCGATTCGATTTAATTCGGTGTCTTTAAAATGATTTTTTGTGTGAATAAAAAATAAAAATGAGAACAAAATTAAAGTATATAAGATACTTAAAAACTTAAAACTATGTTAAAGGATGATGTGTCTCGCTATGGAACACTTATTGTGCTAACTAAAAGACTACATTTGTCAAGAACATTGTGCCTACAACTCTCGAGTAAAACAAGGACGAAGACGGGTTCCTTTACATAATGTACAATGATAAAAATATATTGAGTTCTTCCTGAAAATTAATATTTGAAGTTAACTATTGAATTATAAATTTGTAAATACTTTGATTTGTTCATGAATGATTTAATTGTAAGTTGACCTTTTATTTTAGTTAAGGGAATGACCATATATATATATTATGTTATTTTTTTGAAAAAAAATGTTTGGATCTTCGGTGCACCAAAATTTCGAGACCCTTACACTGAATCGAAAAATCAAACTTTAGAAAAAATAGCACCGATACCAAATTGAAAACGAAGAATCGAATTAGTTCGGTTCGATTTTTTTTAGTACATATGTTCACCCCTATTAGATAGTAAATAATATTTAATAGAAAGAATAAATAGATAAAAAAAAAAAGGTAAATTTTCTTTTGATTTTCCAAATTAAACGAGTAGTATTAGATAATTATTTTTAATATAATGAACAAATAAAAATAGACAAAAAAATATATCATATAAATTAAGATAGATGAAATTGATGGATAAAGTATATATTTTCACAAAGGAAATTACTTCTTGACCACTGTTGTGCATAAACAGAGCCCAAGAAGAAAAAAAAAGAAAAGAAAATTGTGGTGTAAGCAGATCACACACTTCCCCTCCACAAATCCAAATTTGTGAATTATCCATTCTCACATCCCCATCTTCTTTATCCCCCTTATTAACCAAAAACCCCTCAAACTTCATATTAACCCCTTTTCAAATCTCAACAAAATCATCACAAAAAAAAAAAAAAATGATTATAAATCTTTCTCCTTCTTCTTGTTCACTCTCCCTCTCAAGATTCATTAATTCCAAATCACATATTTCAAGATTGACTAAAACTCACTTTTCAAAATCTTTATCTTCCTCTTCCTCTTCAACTTTTCATTCCAAGAATCAGTTTTTACATGAAAAGAACAAATACCCACTTGGTAGAAGGAGAGATTTCAGGAGTTGGGTAATTCCTGGATTTGATTTTGGTAGTAATTTTGAGAGTACACAGTCAGTTTTGGAAGCAGTTGGTGTTTTAACAGCTATTATTGTAGTTCATGAAAGTGGTCATTTTCTTGCTGCTTATCTTCAGGGTATTCATGTAAGTAAATTTGCTGTTGGGTTTGGTCCAATTTTAGCTAAATTTAATGCTAAAAATGTAGAGTACTCACTTAGAGCATTTCCTCTTGGTGGGTTTGTGGGTTTTCCTGATAATGATCCTGATAGTGATATTCCTCCTGATGACAAGAATTTGCTTAAAAATAGGCCTATTTTTGATAGGGTTATTGTTATTTCAGCTGGGGTAATAGCTAATATAATATTTGCTTATGTGATAATATTTACTCAAGTGTTGTTAGTTGGATTACCTGTGCAAGAATCCTTCCCTGGGGTTCTTGTGCCTGATGTAAGACCTTTTTCAGCTGCATCTAGAGATGGATTGCTTCCTGGTGATGTAATTTTAGGTGTTAATGGAATTGATTTAGGGAAAAATGGGCCTAGTTTGGTTACTGAGGTTGTTGATGTCATCAAGAAAAGTCCGAAGAGAAATGTGTTGCTGAAGATAGGGAGAGGAGGAGGGAGTGTTGATGTTAGAGTTACACCTGATGAGAATTCAGATGGTACGGGTAGGATTGGAGTTCAACTGTCACCAAACTTCAAGATTTCGAAAGTTCAGCCAAAGAATTTACTTGAGGCATTTAGCTTCTCAGGGAGAGAGTTTTGGGGTCTTACATACAATGTGTTGGACAGCTTGAAACAGACGTTTATGAACTTCTCACAAACGGCTAGTAAGGTATCAGGTCCTGTTGCCATCATAGCTGTTGGTGCAGAAGTTGCGAAATCAAACGTTGATGGTCTTTATCAATTTGCTGCTGTCCTGAATATCAACCTTGCTGTGATAAATCTCCTTCCTTTGCCGGCTTTGGATGGGGGTACTTTGGCGTTGATTCTCGTAGAAGCAGCTAGAGGTGGAAAAAAACTTCCTTTAGAAGTAGAGCAAGGGATAATGTCATCTGGAATCATGTTTGTTATAATTGTTGGACTTTTCCTTCTTGTCCGTGATACTTTGAACCTTGATTTTATCAGGGATTTATTATAAACAGTTGTCTATATGTTCATAATTCGGAAGAATTGATTAGAGAATTTTACGGACAACTATTAAGAACAGTAAGCAGCTACTGGTTCAAGGAGATTATTCACCCATGATCATTGAACATATAGGTCTTCATTCCAAGACACACTTTGCAAGGTACTGGCTTCTCCTTGATTTCAATTTATTTCACATACATGGATATTCCTGAATACCGCCACATTGTCTTCAGTTGTATTGGTACCACTGGCTCAAAAGAGAAATCCCTCGCTCGTTTCACAGCTATACATGTATATGGAAATTTATACAAGTACAATGCTTTACTTTCATATTCTTACTGTTGCCGTAGAAGCTGAGGAAACGTGAGAAGGAACTGTTCTAAAACTTGGCAAATTAGCGATAAAACTTGGTTATACGTTTCCTTTTGTCTAAAGAATGTATTTTAACACGAAGTTGAACTTGGCTTCTCCTGTTTCTCTTTCCTTGAATTGTGTTGTACTGCATCGTGTTTATGTCTAAAATTTCATAGAAGATACAGATTTGGGTTCTTCTTGTGCTCTTGGTCTGGTTCATTATCTAAGCAGGTCCATTTTGCGAAAAAATGTTGTATTTTCTTGTAGTCTGTGTATTCTTTTTTGTACTTTCTACACTCTGATGATGCATGACGAGTCTTTTTCTCCGTCAATGGTCAAGTAAGATTGTTGTTAGCTGGAATCAAGGTTGTTACTGTAGTTCAGCCATGTTCATTTCATAGTTCGGAAACAACTAAGGAGTTGTATACAGGGGCTCACAACCAAGGGATGCACATATAAGTTGCCACCATGAACTAACGATGGGAAGGATTGAGTAGAGTTTATTTTTAAAATTTCCAGGTTAGTTGGCAAGAATTATTGCTGCTTACGATGCTGTTAATTCGGAAACATATGTTAGGACAGGTCTTATACTAAGAGGGGGTTGTTTGGGTCTGGCATCCATCATAAAGTTAGTACACCAAGCAGCTTCAGATGCTGTTGTGCTTGTGTACAAAACTAGCACACAATAACTGCGTAAATCTTTTCTCTATAGAGTTTTATGCTTTTTTGCAATTTAAATGATATAACTAAGTTATTATATATAGGAGTATGATTTTCGGTATAGAATTCTGCATAACTAATAGCTTCACAATATATAGGAAATCTCTATGTTTTATTTTATATGTGACAGTATATTATAAAATATATTCTAATATATGTTTAAATCATATCATTATTTTATTTTCATATTTCTACTTTCTACGGCTATGTATATTTGAGTTTGAATTTTTGTGTCCCTTGATTGTGATTTTCTTCGCTTGTAGTTTTTTTCTCGGTCCACCAAGGCTAGGACAAATCAAAAGAATTATCTATTATTTTTCTTTTCAAGATTTGAACTTGATTCTTTATCACTTCATTGAGCACTAGGCTACGCCCAACCCGAGGTGTGTTTTTCTTCCCTTATAGTTGATGTGAGTGAGATTTGGGATCACAAGAAGATAGAGGCCAAAAGTTTGTATAAAGAGATGTGAGCCACATTTATTTGCACTTAATAGAGATCTAAATTTGAATGGTTCATACATTATACTATTAAGTGCATTGGTTTTCATTAAGATTTAAGTATTTAATAGGTCTAAATCATTAAGATCTTCAAGAATACTCCCTATGTCCCTAATTACGTGTTCACTTTTTTTTTTATTTGTCCCTAATTAGTTGTCCCTAATGATATTAAGACGCTATTTTTTGGATCTAAAAAATAGAGTATTAAGATCGTTAAGAGGTACTCCCTTTGTCCCTAATTACTTGTCCACTTTTCCTTTTTTATTTGTCCCTAATTAGTTGTTCATTTTGACAAATCAAGAAAGAACAATTTTTTTTTACCTATTACACCCTCAATTATTACTTTGAAAAAGGTAAAACTTCTTGAAGATCTTAAGTTTTTAATTTATCCACTTCATAATTAGGGGTAAAATGGTAAACGCACTATGTCAATCATTGTTTTCTTAATAGGTGTGTCAATTCAAAAGTGGACAAGTAATTAGGGACAAAGGAAGTATTCTTATGTGGATAATATTCACCATCATTTTATCCATAATCATCGGTCACCACTACTAACTACCCTTGTCATCATAATCACAATCACCATAATTGTCAACAACCATTATCGTCGTTTATCACTAGCCATTTATTTTATCATAACCACCATTGTTGCTAGCCACTACTGTACTTTGCTATCACACTTACCTCCTCTATTATTATGAATATCTATGTCCTCCTTTAGTAGTCGTCGCCACCTCCACTACCACCCAACAAATTGTCATCACAACTAGCATCGTCGTCAACTAGCATAATACATTCTGCGATCATCACTATCACCATTGCTATCTCCACCACTACTAATATTAGTCACTATCATCAGTGTGGTCAATTTCTACTATCAATCACTCCATCCTAACTAGCATTGCCATCAACTACGATAAATACATCATCAACTACCACACACTCTTCAACCATGCACCACCATCAACTACTAACATCAATCAACTTCATCATTACAACCATCAACATTATTATCGATCGCCACAAGACCAACCACTTACACTATCACAACTATCATCATCATCATTACTAGTCACTAACACCTATTACCATCACCACCACAACTATAAACTATCTCCATCATCACTAGTAAGCATAATGATTTAATGTTAATAATTTTTTTATTATATTCATTCAAATGTTGAAAAAATAATAAACTTCCTTCTCCAGCCTGTGGATAGACATGGTACAATAGATATCGAATTATCATATTGTAATTAGATTTTTTTGATACCACAATTTTAGTATAAAAACATTAGCATTATAATTATTTATTAAGTTACTCTTGCATTTCTACAAACCTTTTTTAAGAAATAACTAAATTTGGCGAGTGTCATAACCTTTTGATCCTTAACGGGTCATTTGGTTGGAACAAGTCATCTCAGGATTAATTATCCTGGGATAATTTATCCCACCATGTATATCCGATAACTTATCTCATCACTATGGTATAAATGATGGGAAAAGTTATACCAAACTTGACAATCAAATAAGACACCAAAATTTTATCCTTCGATTTTATTTATTTATTTTGGAACTCTTTATTTGAGAATTTTTGCGTATAGCCACTCAAAAATAACTGAATTATGCTACATAGCTATAATTTGCTAATTATGATTCGTACATGTTAGAGGGAGGAGAGAGGCGAGCGAGAGATGACAGAGAGTGGAGAGGGGTGAATTGTATATATATATATATATATATATATATAGCGAGCGAGATCGGGAGAGGGAGGAGAGAGACAAACTATATATGTATATCTGTCAGATAATTGTGTATATGTAACTGGTATACATATATATTTGTATATCTGGGGAGCGAGATTGGGAGAGGGAGGATAGAGGCGAGCGAGAGATGGCAGAGAGTAGAGAGAGAGTTATATGTATAATTTGTATTTATATATGTATACGTGACGTAATTATAGTCAAAATTATGTTGCAATCGTAATTAATTCAAACTATAGCTATGTTAGCTAATTAACTAGTATATGTTTGTTTATCCGCGTCATTTTTTCTTATTTTTATCCCTCATACCATAACGATCCCTAAGAGTAGATTAAATAAAACTTGTGTACATTTCATTTTTTTTTATGTAATAGTAATAAAATTTGCGTACATTTTATTCTTTTATGTAATAGTCAAGATGGTACTTTTTTTTCCTTTGAAAAAATCTCAAACAAAGTCATCTATCGATTCGAAGGATTGAATCCAAATTTGAGAATTACACAAATTTTAACCTCCTCCTTTTTTCTTATCATACTTCTCTATTAGATTGAACATGTGTGAGTGATTGTGGTTGAAATTAGTTTAAAATACTTGAATGCAAATTATTTGGATTTATCTCAAGTAAAAAAATAGCTTGGAAAAATGAATTTGTGGCATATGTATATTACATTGTATATCATGTGTATTAGTGTACTATATCACACATATTTTCATGATTCAACTATTTTACGTTATATTATGTTGTGTATTTAGGAATGACAATTGGGTGAAGTGGATGTGGGGTGGGGTGAATTTAAGTCTATGCGGGCGGGGCGGATTTAAAGTTGTGAGGGAAGGGAGGGATGCGGGGCAGGTTGAAGTGGATTTTTTAAAATTAATGCGGGAGGAATGGGTTGCGGGGTATATATGACTTTTAAATTTAAATTGAGCTTTTTACATGTTATTAGAGTTAAATAACATTATTTATTAATATAATTTTTTTAAAGCTACTAAAATATTCAAGATAGTAAATGAAATAGTTCAATAAAAAATAATACAATTTCTTATATTTTCCCCAATTGACCTCTAAAATTAAATTTTGAAGTCATTATCTATTAAATTAATACAACTTAATGAAAAATAAATTTATTTTTATTTAGTATCAAACTTAACTAGAAAAAAATATCAAAAAAAGTATGCGAAATGGGTTTACACAGTGCGGGTCTATGCGTGGTGGGGTGGAGCGGGGCGGGTTGAAAATAAAAAATAATTCTTATGCGGGGCAAGGCGAATTAAAAAAATTTGCGGGTTAAATTCGACCCGCTCCACTCCGCCTCACCCATGGTCATTCCTAAGTGTATTGTGTACAGCGCACACAACTTTTTATACAAATATACATGATTGATGATACATTGAAGATAAATAAATATAGTGTGATATTTTTACTAATATACTAATATACATGTAAATATATTCATAATATAATTGGGATAGACATATGAAGTTGAAGTCAATCACACAAATTAGACCATCACAATGCGAATATAAAAAAATTGAAATCAAATTCTATCATATTTTAAAGCCTTATCTTCTAAATACTTTACTAGAATGATAGATATTAAAATAAATTCAAACAATCAATTTTTTTAATTATCACCCAAAATATGAGAAATAGTTATCTAATTATACTAGTATTATTATATAAAATTTACGACTTTATATTAATAACCGATGCTAATTTCTCTTCTCCTTAGAGCAAGTTGTCTTGGTTCATGGCCGTATTCAAAGACCTTTTTGTTGTTCTGATATACAAACGTATTAGGTAAAAAATAGTTATTACGGGACAATCTATTTTGATACGATTATTTAATCGATACATATTTTTTTTTAAAAATATTTTGGTACATATTCCCACTTCAGATGTATAGTATTTTATGTTAGGCTTCACAAAATTAAACTTCAGAGAAAATATATATGATCAAAGTTCATACATTCTAGCTTAAAATTCAACAAATAATATTTGGACTTGGTTGTTTTTATCTAAATTTAGTCATACATAATGAAGTTCAATTATTTTTGTTTAAGTCTGGTCTTTTCGCTTAAACTTCAGCCTTATGCGGATAAATTTCTGACAAGAATGACTAATGTCAGGCGAATGATTAAAATAGTTGAACTTCAGTCATTTATATCCGAGCTTAAAATATATATATATATATATCTGAGCTTTAACTACATGAGATTTTAGACATTGCATTAAAAATAGACTTTTCAAGACGTTATCAAAGATACGATTTCAGACATTGTATGTCTGAAGTTCTCCAAGTGAGTACACGCAGAAAAATGAATTTAAATTAAATGATAACTTCAAAAATAAATAGTATAAAGTACATAAACACCAACAACTAGGTGCTAATTACATTCTATCCTGAAAGTTTCTCAAATTACAATAAACTTGGATTTATATTACTCCTTCGCTCGATACATAGCAAACGATACATAAGTTATGTATCATATACATAATTATAAACCACAGATTCATACTTATTTAGTTTTTAAATAATTGAGGTTATGTATCAACAATAACATTTGTACCAGATACATTTTACACAAACAAAATTGCAATGTATCTGGTATAGGTAGAGTAATGTATCCGAATGTTAAGAGATATTGAGGAAAAAAGGGATTTTGATAGTTAATTCAAATAGTAGAAATATTTATTTAAAAATTATGTTATCTTAAATCGTGTAATTAGGTGATTTTCCCAAATAAATATTTGTACATTCCTTCCTTGTATTAGTGAGATACAGATAATCCAATAGTCAAATTCTAGAAATGAACTACATAATATGTGATAGAGTAGTTTTTAAGTCATGCAATTATTACCCAGATTACAATTATTTTTTATCTAATTCAAAAAATAAGATGCTGAATTTTTTAAATTACCAATTAATTCAATTCAATATTTTTATGCAGATGAAAGAATAATACTTAATTTTTTTTTATCTAATTCAAAAAATAAGATGCTGAATATTTTAAATTAGTCAATTAATTCAATTCAATATTTTCATGCAGATGAAATAATAATACTTAAAAAAATATATATATTCTAAAACCTCTTTCTTTTCAAAACATCACCAATAAATACTTTTAATATCTGCATTACAATTTTATTTTATTTTTTGTTTTAGATATTTAGAGTGTATTAGTGGACCTATTTTTATATTTTTTATATCATTATCTATCATCTTCCGGTTCTCTAATATTGTTTTATATTAAGATCGAAAAGTCATATTGAGAATAACACTTTCTGATAAAGATGACTTCATATGAATCAAGGCTCAAATTCATGTTTTCTGCTTAACCGCCACTGTTATTTGAGAATATTAAATATAACTCAACCCAAAATCCTCCTCATATAAGTGAGATTTCAGATTACTTGATAACCGTAATATAGACATAATAAAATTTTAATTGTAAATAAAAAAAAAAGTTAATGATATCGCTCTAAAACAAATCACGACAAAAATTAACCCATTCCAATATAAAAATTCAAGAAAATGGTCTAAAGCCCCCCCCAACTTATATCCGAAATTTCAACTACACACTCCAACTGAACATTTTATTTCTCTATTTAGTGCACACCTGAGTGCTGATCTGTCATAGGAGGTGAGAACACCTCCTCTAGGCGCATTAGAAGAGGAAATAAACTGGTACACGTTAAAAGAGGCAATAAATTGGCAATGATCATCTTCCCAAATTAAATAAACCTTTGTTCCTTCTTCCCCCACCATTAATCCTTGTTCCTTCTTCAATATTTTGACGATTTTCTTCCAAAAATGGCTAGGTTTTAGTTGTTTATGTTCATTTCTACTTTAAATCTTGAAGTTAAGGTTTGTAATCTGCTCTAATTTCTTATTTAGGTTCTCTAATTTGAATTTTCTCTAAATTCGTTAAAAATAGCACTGAAGCCTTGAATAAGCTTTGTATCGATGAATCAAACCCAACGTTCAACGCTGTAGTGAGATGCACACATGAAATTTTACTTAATTTGTAAACTTCTTGGTCAAAATTAAATTCGAAAAGAAGATTTTGGTCTTTCCCATGCTATGGTGTATGTTTTTTTCCTTGTATTATTGTTTCTCTTTATAAGGGACAAAGAACTAACCTTTATTGAATCAGTTGATAAACTACGTAATCAAGTTGAAAATACACACAAGAATGCTTGGATCATCACCAGAAATGCATATTTAGATGTTGTAATCAGACTTTGGTGAGGGAGATGAAAAGGAGAAAAGCAAAAATAAAGAATTAGGGGTAAGGGGTGAGGTCGTTCGATCTTTAGGAGGGAAAAGGAAAGGTCGAAGTGGGACCCGCGCGTTCAAATCACGTTAGTCAATATATTTGGTTTATGTGTACTGGTCAGCACTCAGGTGTGCACCAAATAGAGAAATAAAATGTCCAGGGGGTGATAGGACACCCGTGAAGTCGGAGCAGGGGCGGAGCCACCTTGTCCCAAATTATACGATATAAACACGTAAAGTTTTGACTTATATTGGTATATATGGTATTTTGGACACCCTAAAACAACAAAGTAATATGCAGAGGAGATGGCTAGAGTTGTCACAAGTCCACTCGTTGCCGCAGTTCGATTCCCCGCATGAGCGTTTTCATTTTTCTATTATTATTTTGCCTTCTTGAAGTTTGTAAGTAAATAAACATGTGTAATTTTAACATAAATGTTCAGTAGCTTGGTGGTAAATATTGTCACGCTTGTCTTGAGTGACCCAAGTTTGAATCTTACCTCTAGGGGTGTTCACAATTTGGATAAAAACCGATCCAAACCGAAAAAGCAAACCAAACCGATAAAATAAAATCGATTTTATTTGGGTTTGATTTTAGATTTTTGAAAACCTATAGTATTTGGTTTGGTTATGGTTTTATTCGAAAAAAATCGAAGAAATAACCGAACCGAACCGATGAATTATATACATATATTTTATTAATATACATACTTAATATATTATTTTTATAAACAATTTTAAAGATCTTATACATATTTTCATTAAAATTTCTTTATAATTTACTTATTGAAAGCAAAAATGCCCAATATGAAACATTTATCTTATTGATTTCATGTATATGAGTGCTATGACAATTCTTTGTGGGACTGAAAATGTTATTGTCTCTTCCTTCTAGGCCAATATAGTGAATTTTAAAGCTTTATTGATAGTAAATTTAGTGATTGAAAGTTTAGTAATTTAAGTCATTCTAACTATTTTTCGTTTTGAATGGATTGTTGTCACTTTTTTCACATTTTAAATGAATTGTTTCTTTTATTTTTGTGTATGGTTAATAACCGAATAACCGAACCAAACCAAACTGAAACCGATAATCACCAAACCGATAAATGTATATTGTATTTGGTTTGGTTTGGTTTGGTTTTGATAATTTTAAAACTGATTAAGTTGGTTTGGTTTTGGTTTTGACCAATAACCGATCCAAACCAACCCGTGAACACCCCTACTTACCTCCAATAAAGATTTTTTTTTCAATTAAAATTGAATTATTTCCTTAAATTTTAATACATTTTCTTAGAGGAATAAGATTTCCTTATATTTTAATACCTTTTTCTTAAAATTTTAATACATTTTCCTTTTGGAATAAGGTTTTAATTGAAAAAAAAATCCTTAAATTTTAATACCTTTTCCTTGTGGAATAAGATTTCCTTATATTGTAATACCTTTTTCCTTTGTGGAATAAGATTTTCTTAAATTTTAATACATTTTCCTTTTGGAATAATGTTTTCTTTCTCTATAAATAAGAGACCCATTTCCCAAATTATATTATAATATTACTAAAAGTAGAATCTCTATAAATCATCGTTTTTAAAAAAAAATTAATATTTAAAGTTTGAACCCCCTTCATAAAATTCCTGGCTACGCCACTGAGTTGGAGTGTGTAATTGGAATTTCGAGTATAGGTTGGGAAGGTTTTAGACCATTTTCTCAAAAAAAATCCTCAAAAAGAATATATATTTTAATATATTCCAGTTCAATATTTTCACGCGGATGAATTACTTTGTTAGGTCCTAACTAGTCTTTCTTATCCAATTTATTAAAAAACAAAATTAGTTTACTTTACAAAATTATTCGATATCGTATTATTTGCTTTACCCTCAAACAAATCGTTGAAAATAAATGCTACAAGTACCATAAAATAAAAACATTTTATGACATACATTCTTTTCTTGCATTTACAGTTGTAGTCATTTAAAATTTATTAAATATAAATTTATAAAATAATTCGGATTATATTAAATTCATGAATATATTAGTCCAAATAAATATTATGGATTAATATAATTGAATTAATTATTTAAATATAATAAATATGAATTTAATTAAATCCCGCTCCATAAACCCCATATGTTATGTCACTTAAATCTGATTGGCCGAAGGAAATCCTATTCCAATCACAATTCCTCTATTTTAAAACTATAAATAGGGGTCCTCATATTTTAGAAAAGGAACGAAGAATTCTAAACAAGAGCTAGAGAAAGCACGTAGATCAAAAGCCACAGATTGCTTTACAAGTTCAAGAGTTCTAACAAGAAGCTAGAGAAAACTCGTGGATCAAAAGCCGCAGATTTTTCTACAAGCTAGAAGTTCAAGAATTCAAGCGTTCAAGTCCAAGATCAAGTTTAAGATCAAGAATGATCAAGATCAAGTTCAAGTTCAAGAACGATCAAGATCAAGACCGTCGGATTGAAAATCAAGCTCGAAGCCCTTGGATTCAACTAGAAGTCAAGATCAAGATAAAGTTCAAGAACGATCAAGTTCAAGAACGATCAAGATCAAGACCGTTAGATTCAAGATCAAGTTTGAAGCCCTTGGATTCAACTAGAAGTCAAGATCAAGATAAAGTTCAAGAACGATAAAGATCAAGTTCAAGTTCAAGAACAATCAAGATCAAGACCGTTAGATTCAAGATCAAGCTCGAAGCCTTTGGATTCAACTAGAAGTCAAGATCAAGATAAAGTTCAAGTTCAAGAACGATCAAGATCAAGACCACCATATTCAAGATCAAGCTCGAAGTCTTGAAATTAACTAGAAGTCAAGATCAAGATAAAGTTTAAGTTCAAGATCAAGATAAAGTTCAAGTTCAAGATCAAAATAAAGATTAAGTCCAAGTTAAAGTCAAATTCAAGATCACGCTCAAGATCCCTTGAATTTTTATTTGAAAAGGCGAATTCAGAGGAATCATAGAAATTGTAACACTCGCACTTTAAATCAATAAAACGGTTGCGATATTTTTGCGTTCTTGATTATTGTTTTTCTCGACACGAATTTTATTGTCTATAAATTCTGGCACGCCCAGTGGGACAATCTCTACCTTTCATCTCAACTTTTCAAGCCTTAAAGAATATTAAAATGACTTGCACTATGGAAGAATGACTAGCAAGTTTAACTAAAGCAATTGAATGCCTGACAAAGTGCACACACGAACAAAATGGTAAACTTTCCAAGCTAAGAAATATGATGGATAACATGATTGAGAAAAGATCAAGTCAAGCACCTCTGAAGCTTCATAAAATTCAAGACGAAGGAGAGTCTTGCTTAAAACAAACAAGGATCAAATAGATTCATATCTCCGTTGAAGGTTTGATTCCAATTGATCAATTGAATGACTTTATCATAGAGGCTATCGAAGACAAATTTGAGTCTTCACCCAAATTTTCTCCCACATATGTAAAGCCATATACACAAGGGATTGATAACTTGAAAATGCCAGAAGGTTATCAACCTCTTAAGTTTCAACAATTTGATGGCAAAGGAAATCCCAAACAATATATATCACTTTATCGAGACTTCCAATGATGGTGGGACGTATGGGGATTATCTTGTTAAAGAGTTCGTTCGGTCTCTCAGAGAAAATGTCTTTGATTGGTACATAAATCTCGAACATAATTCTATAGATTGTTGGGAGCAGTTAAAGAAAGAATTCCTCAATCATTTCTATAGAACAAGACGTGTCGTTAGCATGATTGAGCTTACAAAGGCTCGTCAAGGTGAATATGAGCTAGTTGTTGACTTTATCAATCGCTGGAGAAGTTTGAGCCTCAACTGCAAAGATCGCCTTAGTGAAACTTCTAGCATTGAAATGTGCATCCAAGGCATGAATTGGGGTCTTCACTACATCTTGCAATGATTAAAGCCCAATACATTCGAAGAGTTGGCAACTCGAGCACATGATATGAAATTAAGCTTGACTTTAAGAAAAGATCGTTGATCTTCTGTCTATGGACCTCATGAAGATGAAGATATAGAAGAACCCCAAAGTGGGGGCAAGTCTGCATCCGTAGATGAATTAGTAGAGTCAATGTATATCTAGACGCTCCTTGACGCATGAGGTTAAACTGCAAGTTACAATGCTCCTCATCGCATGAGCCTAAACTGCAAGTTATAATGCTCCTAGACACACGAGCCTAAATTTTATATCACAAAGATCTTCAAATTTGAGTTAAATATTCAAGTTGAAATGCTCCTTGAAACACGAGCTTAAACTGTATGTCACAAAACTCTTCAAATTTTGAGTTAAATCTTCAAGTTGAAATGCTCCTTGAAATACGAGCTTAAACTGTATGTCACTTAAATATTCAAGTTTGAGTTAAATCTTCAAGTTGAAATGCTCCTTGAAATACGAGCTTAAACTGTATGTCACTTAAATATTCAAGTTTGAGTTAAATCTTCAAGTTGAAATGCTCCTTGAAATACGAGCTTAAACTGTATGTCACTTAAATATTCAAGTTTGAGTTAAATCTTCAAGTTGAAATGCTCCTTCAAACATGAGCTTAAATTGTATGTCACAAAAATCTTCAAATTTGAGCTAAATCTTCAAGTTGAAATGATCCTTGAAACACGAGCTTAAACTGCATGTCACAAAGCTCTTCAAATTTGAGTTAAATCTTCGAGCTGAAATATTCCTTCAAACACGAGCTTAAACTATATGTCATAAAGCTCTTCAAATTTGAGTTAAATTAATCTTTAAGTTGAAATGCTCTTTAAAACACACTCTTCCTATCACGACCTGAGAGCACCCCCTAGTCGTAACACGACGTATTCGACCTCTCAGAGGTCTTATACAAGCCCTTAGCATATCATGAACATTAAAGCATATGAAAACAGCGAAAAAGTTAAAACTTTTCTTTACAATCGAAATCTTTATAAAATAAGAAAGAGTCTATGACACTATGTCTCAAACCATCTATAACATTAGACTTAAATCTCTTTTAATACAAACTTAGGGACACGACCCTTACATAAATCTAAAAACATAAAGTAAAGACATAAGTGGACAAGGTGAGTTTGTCATCGAAACTATGATGACTCCCCAAGTCTTCATTCCCAAGCTCCTTAGAAACCTATATTCCATGTACAAGACACCATATCTCCAAACCCTATACTTTGTAGAAAATGTAGAAGAAGGGGTTAGCACAAAAAGTACTAAGTATGGAAGCCATGCATAAAAACATTAAAACATGCTTAAAAGGGACATTTAGTTGAAACCATGCTTTATGCACTTTTGAACATCATCTTGAAAGAGTTGAAGAATCATAAGTCATAAACAACTCACATATAGTTCATACCAACATAAGCCAATATTACATCCATACTCATTTCATAGTAAAGCCACTACTTTAGTAACCCCTAGCGAACACTTGTGCAATGTGTGATTAGCATCCCATAATACTAACCTCACTACGCACTCCTATATGGCTACCTTAATCATGCACTTTATCCTTTAGACCTCATTATAAACAATAGTCATAAGTAGAGAACCAATCATGTGTACAGTTTGAATATAAAGACAAGTCACTCATAACAACCATTCATTCAATATACATGCATGCATTCATGTCATAACTATATGTAAAGGAACCATCTACCACATCCTACAAAGTCTACTAGTACAATGTATTAGTGAAGTCCCATACCCCCACTCCTACTTAGCAAACTTACCAAGAAATTATAAAATAGTTCATGCTCCATTCATTATCTTATTATTTAGGGAAAAATAACCTTAAACGACATAGACCATGTGAGCTACATGGAATCCGGTGTTCTACTCCCACACCGAAAATAGAGTATTCTACTTGCCAAGGTAGAGACATCATAATAGCTTCTAGGTGGATCCACTAGCTAATACCTATGTGGGTAAACATAGTTGAGGAACAAGGAGATTGCTACTAGAAATCCGAACTTGCTAAACATAAAAGGTTTCCATCTTATGAGACAACATGTATATTTTGGGAACCCGGACTTGCTAAACGTAAAAGAAACCCATATGGGAAGCCGGACTTGCTAAACGTAAAAGCTTCCATCTCATTTTCATGTTCACTCGGTGCTAAGCACAATTCCCCTTTAAAGTAGTATTAAACATTTACTTACAATTTAATTCAATAAGGAATGCATTAGGGACTCAACCCATAGCTCAAAGGTTTCAAAGATGAGAATAGCTTTTCATCATAAAACTAACAACATGTGAGAATGTTCATTCATTTCATATTCATATTGTGTTTATGAGAATTACCTTTTATTCAACATATCAACACTACCATAATCATAACATAACATTCATACTCACATCCTAGCATGCATAGTCATTCTTCATGGTCATGTACATTTCATGCATAATAGTATGTAAAGGTGCATATGAGAATTAGCCTTTCAATTGACACCATAGACATATCATATTCATATTTATGCATGGAGTGTGTGTGCATGATTGTCCTCACAATGGCACAACAACAACAACATTAACATCATAGACACCTCCCTTGTCAAGGGGGTCATAACATATATATGGTATCCCAACTCATGCACAATTCACATATATTGCATTTAAGGATTTTAGACCATGTAAATCACCTATCTAACATTCATACAATAGACAAGGATACAATCGCCATTCATGGCATGTATAGAATTATATATCCATATAGGGGAATATGTATGTAGGGTCCTTCCACAATATCACCTTATACAATTCAACATATAGACCATACCATGTTCATATCATATCACTCATATTCATAATGTATCATACTTAGTCATATCTAAGGTTGTAGGGAAGATGAACCTTGTCTCAACACTACAATTCATACTAACAAGTAAGCATCTCCACCATAAGTGGATTAAACCATTCATACAAAGGATACATAGTAAGTAAACATCTCCACCTCAAGTGGATCAACAAATCAATAGAAGACTATTTACCAATTGAAAACATTCATTCATAGCCATCAAGACTTTCTTCAAAATTCAACCCTATTTTTGTGATATTCATACATCATATAGGATAACATCACAATTCAATACTTAATTACATGAAAACATACTAGATTTTCATCATTCATTCATTACTCAAGACATACTAGGGTTTAGATTTAAGAAAGAAGTGAAATCATAGGTCTTGTGGGAATTTGTTTAAAAACCATAACAATTACATGAATTCATCCACAAACATTCATATATAATCATAATTATTATAGATCAATGGAATCGATTTTAGAAAGAGACCCACGAATTTGATTGAAAACCTAGAAATTGGGGATCTTTAAAAACTTAGTAGAAAGGGCTTCTTGGTGATAGCTAACCAAGAATAAAGGACTCCCATACCTTAGGTGTAGACTCCCATCAAAAACCCCATGAGAAAGACTCCATTTTCAAACCCTAGTTGATCTCCTTCTTTGTTCTTCAATAGAGGAACTTGTAAAGAGAGAAATATTTGAGAGGGGGGAATTGGGTTTGATTTGGGTCTTTAAGTTATAATGGGTTAATGACTTAGTTTAGGGTCTTATTAACTATTTATAGTAGGTTAATTAACCACTTAACCGACCCCCTAAGCCCTTAATTAATTAACTAACTTAATTTCCAAACCCCAACTTAAAGTTAAAAGTCACAAAACTGGCAGAATCTACGGACCCCAACCTACGGACCGTCGTTTGATCTACCGTCCGTAGTTTGGGTCCGTCGATTGGACCTGGGACTGACAGTATTGCTTCACTATTTCGGCCATAACTTTTTACTCCGAGATCGAAATTGGGCAAACTCGGTGGCGTTGGAAAGAGTACTCAGAGACCTTACATTGGATAGGTAATGGCCCACCTAATTCGTTTTTGAGCAATGAGATATGACCATTTAAAGTTGACCCTCACTCCTAACTTAAAACTAAAAACTGTTTTTAGGGGACTGTTTTGAGGGTCTTGGTTCTAAATGATTTCATGACTTAGCTTAAGGTCATGCTAGCTTATAAAGGTGATTAATCAACTAGCTAAACAACCCCTTAAGCCCTTAGTCAATTAACTAACTTAAGACTGTAAATTGGCAGCACCTACGGCCACCCACCCACGAACCGTATGTGAAGTTACGGCCCGTGTTGTGCTCTCGTCGTTTGGTTCAGAGGCTCCTTTTTTGGGAGCCAAGCCTCCCAAAACTAAGTCCCCACCTGCGACCAAGACCTACGGTCTGTAGACCAGTCTACTGGCCGTAGATGGATCTCGTAGGTCCTACTATTTTTTAACAGCTTTTGGGTAGATATTGGGGTCTTTTTGGGGAAGTCGTACCCGAATGTTTAACCCCTAAACATGGTGTTCTACATGTAGAAGTCACTTCTACATGTTTTCACCGTTAAACAACACTCTAAACTTCAACGACAAGACCCTTACAACTCACTAGTTCAAATGATTAGTTTTCGGACGTCATAGTCGTTTTTTGACGTTTGACCCCTAAAATCACCAAACTAACTTCAATAGCCTTTTTTCATCATTTAAAAAAGTTTCCAACTATAAACCTAACATTTGAGGCTCTAGTTCAACCTACTAGATTTAGTCAAGCCTTAGTTAGGTCTTACTAGTTCATACGGGGTGTTACACTTCCGGAACTACGTTGTGACTCGATCCTCTTCACTGAGGTACGTAAGAAACTTATTATATATCCTAAGTTCAGTTTCATGAGTGTCAAAAAAACACATGTTCCCACTTGATTTGTCACATGAAAGTTAAAGCTATGAGTAATCTTTTATCAAACTTGCACCAAATGGTAGTGACTCAATGGGGACAAACCCCTATGAATAAAAATTGTTTCAAGATGAAGTCTTCAAAATCTCCAAGAAGTTGAAGTCTTTAAATTTTTCAAGTCTGCAAGTTGAAGAGTCTGCAAGTTGAAGTTTTCAAATTCTTCAAGTCTAGTCTTTGAAAGATAAAATATCTCGACAAGACTTGAAGAAGGGGTCATTTGTAGTCATTTAAAATTTATTAAACATAAATTTATAAAATGATTCGAATTATATTAAATTCATGAATATATTAGTCCAAATAAATATTATGGATTAATATAATTGAGTTAATTTAAATATAATAAATATGAATTTAATTAAACTCCACTCCATAAAACTCATATGTTATGTCACTTAAATCTGATTGGCCGAAGGGAATCTTATTCCAATCACAACTCCTCTATTTTAAAACTATAAATAGTGGTCCTCATATTTTAGAAAAGGAACGAAGAATTCTAAACAAGAAGCTAGAGAAAGCTCGTGGATCAAAAGCGAAAGATTGCTCTACAAGTTCAAGAATTCTAACAAGAAGCTAGAGAAAGCTCGTGGATCAAAAGATGCAGATTTTTCTACTAGCTAGAAGTTCAAGAATTCAAGTTCAAGATCAAGTTTAAGATCAAGAACGATCAAGATCAAGTTCAAGTTCAAGAACGATCAAGATCAAGACCGTCGAATTCAAGATCAAGCTCGAAGCCCTTGGATTCAACTAAAAGTCAAGATCAAGATAAAGTTTAAGTTCAAGATCAAGATCAAGATCAAGACAAAGTTCAAGTTCAAGATTAAGTCCAAGTTAAAGTCAAATTCAAGATCAAGCTCAAGATCCCTTGAATTTATATTTGAAAAGGCGAATTCAGAGGAATCATAGAGATTGTAACACTCGCACTTTAAATCAATAAAATAATTGTTGCGATATTTTTCCGTTCTTGATTATTGTTTTTCTCAATGCGAATTTTATTGTCTACAACAGTACACCAAAAAATATTTACTATGTTTAGTTTAAGTCCCACATTAGGGGTAAAACATTTCCTAACAAAGACGACTTTGTATCTGGGGTATCCGGACCCGAGACCTTTGGTAAAGGAGACTTTGTATCCAAGGGAATTCAGACCCGAGATCATTGGTAAGGGATGAAGGAGTACTTACCACTCTACCACAAACCTTGTTGTCAAGAGTTTATTATGTTTGATTTTTTACCTAGCTAGTGTCAGGTATTGGCTTCGAAGCAGGGACAGTTATATTGACGGTTACAAATTTGATAAAACTCAACTACTTTATTTCAAATTTTATAGTTATATATAAAAAGGAAGAAGTTAGTATATAAAATTAAAATATTTAGATCTTAATTAATAAATAAAAAGAATTGTCTGATTCTAAATTCATAAACTAAAATTGTTCGCTCTGCCTCAACTGAAGTTCAAATTTAAGTTGTGTAAGGCCCATTAGAGGCTCAATCAATTAACTTTTTTCATTTGCAGACTTGGAAGCTCTAGTTAACAATGGAAGGTGGACGGCTCAACCTAAAGCCACTAAAGCAGTGGCGTTAGACCCCAAAAAATAAGGTCTACCAAAAAATTTTAATATTGACTTTATAACATTAATTGAAATGTTTTATCAAACATTTCAACTTCAAACTAATAAGATTATTAAATAATTAAAAATTCAGAATGAAAGACATGCAAATCAAAAACGGGGGAAGTCATCCCTGCAGATAAGATGGCCGAGATACGGAATAGGAAACTCGCTCGCTTCGGAATCCCTTTCAGATAGGAGGACCCATTTTTGGGATAGACCGAACCCTACACGGGAGCGATAGCGAAGCCAATCCGAGTAGGCGCACCTTCTCATCGAACGAGTTAAATAAGACTTCAAAATAGACGTGACAAATCCAATAAGTAGACTTGAATTAGCTCTTTTAGCTATAGAAGTTCTTGGTGGAATCTCTTTTGTTGGTAAACTATCTATAGAAGATGTTGATGCAATATGCGGTGCATGTGTTCTCGAAAGCACTCCCGAGAGAGAGTGTCTTTTTTGGACTTTATGTCATCTTGTGACCTCTACTTTGATTTATGCGATTGTTGCCGCATGTAAGGCGTAAAGAAGACAAGGGGTTCCCCCTCTTTTCCCCCCTTTAATGAAGGACCCTCGCCTCGCTTCCTAATCATTTATGGGTCTGGACCCGATGTTTTTTTTTTCAATTTCGAGAATCAACCAACGGAAAAATTCATAGTCCAGGTGACTCACAACCTCCCTCTCGCCCAAATAAATGAAATGGGATGAATCAAATCAATAAGCTTTTTGATTGATTTAGGAATTTTAAATATATTGTCTTAACTTTGAATGTCTTCTAATTACTATAATATTGAATTTTGTAGTTAAAAGTTTTATGAAATATTATATTAGTAAAATGATATTCAAACTGATATATTCAATTAAGTGAAATCTTAATTTTATTTTTAAATATTTTAAAAATAATTTTGATAGTTTATGTAACAAGTTTTCAAAGCTATAATCAATAAGAGAGATTTAAATATTTGTGTTATTACTTAAAGTACAATAATTTATATATGTTTATTATAGTCTTACAAAATATTACAAGAAGTGTTATTCTGTCAATTGAAAAGAAAATTAATTATTAAATTTTAATCAATTATTTTTTTTTTAAAATAATACTACGAGACTAAAATATATTTTAAAATTAAATATTGAATTAACAACCTGTTATTGATTTTTGTTAAATATTGAATTAACAACCTGTATTGAGCGTCCCTAATGGAGGGATCTTATCCATCCACCACAATTCGACCTGTAATTGAATTTTTTGTTACCACAATTTCCGTATAAAAAAAATTAACAGTAAAAAAAGTAATTTGATTACTTTTGCATCTCTGTAAACCTTTTCTAAAAAAATATAATTAATTTTTTTGGTAATTGTCTATTGAAAATAACCTTTCTATCTACAAAGGTTGAGATAACGTCCGACCTTAATTTATAAAGGATGATCTCACTCCTTATGTTCTATATTTTATCTCTCAATCCCTCTTCTTAGTTCAATATGAGATGATAAATATATTTCAATGATGATCAAGCATCAAAATAAGAACATAAGAATAACTCGTATGATAACCAATCCACTTGTGCGACTATATATGTTTGGTATTATTTTTGTTGTTGGCATGTGCTTTAAAATTTTGGTATTAAATATAGCATTCATATTTATAAAATAACAAAACTGAAATATCGAATTATATAGTTACATATACAATTATTAGTAAATTAATATCATAATATAAACTAGTATGAATACAAAACTAATTGTTCAGACGTTGGTATTTCGATTACTTTATTTTGATTCAAATGTCCTTTTTATCTAATTGATTAACAAAGTAAATTATTTGTACTTTCTTTTGTATATTTCTATATGTAATGTGGTAATATGATATAATTGAGACATTTTTTTGAAAACTTAATGTCATATTTTTCTATTGTAAGAGTATATATAAGACAAAATTAAATAAACTATATATGATTATTAATTACCATATCACAAAATATCAAAATCGAAATTTTTATACCATACCATGCCGACCCCTTGGCCAAAAAAAAAGAAGAAGAAGAGATATACCTTACTTGCCAAAATTCGAAAGTTGTTTCCATGGAATAATTATCTTGCAAGATTGAAAATGCAAATTGTTATATTTTTAGATATCCTTGAAGGCAAGTAATAAAATTATGGATAAAAAAGGGAGAGCAAAATATTGTAGCATAGAGCTTGCAAGCCGGGAAGTACCCCCTATAAATAATCACCACCTCTCACTAGTCTAAACACACACACACAACAAAAAAACACTTCATTCTCTACTATTTCATACAGTATATGTTTTTCTCTTATCCCCCACCACCCCCACCCCTATTACCCCCTACCCCACCTCCATCTAGTTTCTTTCATCCCTCAAGAATATTTTTATTTTCTCTTCTTGAACTTAGATATCATATACCCTCTCTTCTCATTTGTTCTTTCTCATCTATTTTTCTTTCACATCTTTGTCTTAACAACAAATCAACCACAAAAAGAAGTAAAATAAAAAACAAGAGAAAAAGAAGCTTGTTTGATTTATCGAATTGTAAGTAAGCCAAATTACCCAAAAATAAAAGAGTTCTAAAGGTTTTGTACTAGGAAAATTCATTTCTAGCATCACCCTCATACACAAAAAAGATTGAAAAACGCTAACAAGTAACTATATATCAAATTGTTTTATTAAAAAAAATGTGTGTTTATATCTTATCGTGTTTATTTATTTTTTTTGTAGAGAAAGGAAGGGTTGATGGCCCCCGATGATAGAGGAATGAGAAACGGGGGAGGAACAAGACAAGCGCTAAAAAAAGGGCCATGGACAGCAGGAGAGGACGCGATTTTGATGGATTATGTGAAAAAACATGGAGAAGGGAATTGGAACGCGGTTCAAAGGAATTCAGGATTGATGAGATGTGGAAAAAGTTGTAGGTTAAGATGGGCTAATCATCTTAGACCTCATCTTAAGAAAGGCGCGTTTACTCCTGAGGAAGAAAGGATTATTATCGACCTTCATGCTAAACTTGGCAACAAATGGGCTCGCATGGCTGCTCAGGTTAAATTTCTTTTCAACTTTTTCTTTCTCTTTTTCATATATGTCGAAAAAATAAAATAATCGGTGTTCTTACATCTATGTCCTTTGTGCATATCTATAGGATCTTGTTGTTTCTATTTTCTTGCCTTGAATTGATTTTACAACCAAACAAATCATTTTCCATAAAAGGATCAGAGAGTTGTTGATTATCTTCTTGATTCATTTAGTTTTGTTGGTTTCTTTTCAATTTTCATCTTGGTTTTTAGTTGATTCATATTTTATCGCCATGCGTGTGGAGTTTTGGGTTTATAGATTGTTATTTCTTTATTGAATCTTAACTTCAATTTGGATATTGATCTCATTAATTTATCTTGTTGATTCAATTAGTTTTGTTGGTTTTGATTTTTGTTAGATTCATATTTTATTGCCATGCGTGTGGAGTTTTGGGCTTAATTTGTTATAGATGGTTATCTCGTTATCATTATCATTTCTCTATTGAATCTTTACTTCAATTTAATTTGTTCATTGACCTCATTAATTTACAAGTCTTTTTTTATGTTTTGATCTAATTAATGATAAATTATCTAATTTTATGATATTCATTTCATTGATTACAGCTACCTGGAAGGACTGATAATGAGATCAAAAATTACTGGAACACGAGGCTAAAGAGAAGACAAAGAGCTGGTTTGCCTATATACCCTCAAGAATTACAATCACAAAACCAACAAGAAAACAATCAACCTCAAAGCCTTATTTCTTCACCATTTGATCATCCCCAAAGAGCAACTTATAACAATCCTCCCCCTCTTTCCCTTTTGAATGTTTTCAATCCTTCAACCATGAGACCCTCTATTACACATCAATTCCCCCTTAGTAGTAACACCATTTTTCGCAATCCTCCTAAAGGCCTTCCCTTGACATTACCGTCTTCTTTGAGCAATTCACCTTTTTTGTCATCTATGCCTAACAATAATTTTGGTCATACTTTGTCCAATTTAATACCAATGTCGTCATTTCAACAAAATTATCCGAATTTTAGCTTAACAACAAGGCCATTTATGGGGATTCCTTCGAACCAAAATGAATTAATGTCTGGTATAGGTATTAATTCTATTAATTACCCCTCAGGGCCATCGTTAATGACTGCATCGTCTTCTGAGAATACATGTAGTGATTTTGGTTCTAGTGATGCTAATAATTATGCAAATGTTGGATTATCTCAAGGAAATAGTGGATTATTAGAGGATTTATTAAAGGGGGCTCAGAATTTATCTCGATCTACGAAAAATGAAGAGAATAATAATCTTGATTTAAATGAAAAAGGGAAATCATTATGGCAAGACTATGGTTTAGTGGGAAATCATCAAGATGAAGCCATTTTAACTGAAGAATCAGTTTACAGCTTTGCTCATGGTGGTGATGTCAACCTGAACAACTCCTCTGAAAGCTCCAGCACTGATCCCAATGCATCTTCAGGTAAATATTTAAATTACGATTTATAAAATAATAGTAGAAATTAGCTATGAAATTTGTCGTTTATCTCTTCTTATTCCTTTCAAGTGATTAGAAAATAAAGAAATATATTAACTAGTTAATATATTCAAGATAATTATATACTCCTCCTGATTTTTTTCTCTTTTAGTTGTCTGTTACTCTATTAAAAATGATTTTCACTTTTTCTTGTCATTTTTAACATATTATGAGCAAAAATAATTTGATTTTCTTGTTTTATCCTTGCTATTAGATATTAATTTCACAAATAATTTTATAAAAAAAAATTGAAATGCTAATAGTCATGGGTATTATAGTAAAAGTACTTTATTTATTTTAAAAAGTGCAAAATATATTACAAACAAATAAAAGTGAATAGATGGAGTGTTTACAAAATATTTTCTCAATTTATCTTATTTCATTAGATCCAGGATGTGATATGATTTCAAAGTAAATCACTAATAGAATTCTTACCATCCATCTTTAAAATATGATTAACAACCGTTTTTGTCGTTTTTCGACAAAAATTGTCTGTTGCTAATTCCAGATCATATCGTAGACAATTTTACTTTTACTATCGTACCCCTAGCACTTATTATTATTATTTTTCAAATCATTTCCAAGATGTTTTGAAATGCTAATACTCATGAGTATTTTAGTAAAAATACTTTATTTATTTATTTTTTTTAAATAAAATGTAAAGTACATTATGGACAAGTAAAACTGAATGAAAAGAATATATATTTACAAGATATTGTCTCAAATCATCTTATATCATTATATTCGGAATGTAATATATTTTCAAAGTAGTCACTAACATGATTCTTAAAATCCTTTGGTAAATAGGATTAATAATCGGTTTTTTGTCGTTTATCGACAAAAATTGTCCGTTGCTAATTCCAGCTCATACCATAGACAATATCTACAACAATAATTGTTTTTTTTTCTTTCTTATATTTTGAAGTAACTTTTAATTTTTTGCTTGTTATAGGGATATTCTTGAGAAAGGAAGGTTCATTACAAGGAATTAACCAAGTGGATGAGCATATAATGTGTCTTCTTAATAATTATCCTCTAGATCAAGAACCAGTTCCAAATTGGTATGATGAAAGTGATGACAAAAAAATTAATTCAAAAATTGGTGCTGATGATCACAAAGCTGAAAGTTTGGTTGAAGATTCTTCGAAGTCACAAGTGGCAATAACAACAACATCAGGGCCAAAACAGCATGATTGGGAACTTGGAGGGTGTTGTTGGAACAATATGCCTCCTTTTTGTTAGAATAAATTAGAAGAAAAAAAAACATTGATGATTAGGTTAAAGAAATTGGAAAAGATTGAGGGATACCTCTCTTTCCTCTTTTTTTTTTAGAAAACCTTAGGTTGAGATATATTTATAGGTATATTTGATCGATGATCGATCATTTGGGATTGTCCTAGATTATTTGTTGTTTTCGTTGAGTTAGAGTTGTCTAGTTTTAGGGTATGTTGTTGGTTTTAGGGTATGATTGCTCGAATTCTTTAGAAATATTGTCGAGTGCATGTTGGATACTCTAGAAACAATGTGTTTTGGAGGATCTCACACAAAGTTTGGCGATAGTTTTGGAGACCCGAGCAATATAGGTTTTAGAGCAGTAAGTTCAAGCGGTTGTTCTATGAACAACAATCAGGATTTATCTTGTTAAGCCTGTTTTATATATTGGTGTGTTATGAACTATATCTCTGGGAAAGTGAAAGTTATTTATGTTTGTTTGAGACTGAAATTGCTGATTTTTTTATTTTTTTTTTGGCATATCTAGTGCCAAAGAGTTGGATGTCGTGTCTTGAAATATCTGTTTGATATGGTGAAAAATATTTTTTGGATCATCCACTTAACTCAAAATTATTTATCGCACCTCTCATTTGAAATAGAATTTATCTTACTCACACAAAGTAACAATCTTGTTACAAGTATTTATGTACCATTCATTAATTAACTAATTAGTTGTAACATGTGAATAACTACATGTACTTTTTACTACTTCCACCGCTTCATTTTACTTGCTCATATTGATTTGATATACCGTCCCTTAATACATAAATTGGACAAGTAAGAAAAAAAACTATTTTTATTGTTAGGATCAAATAAAATGAAAGGAATAGAGTAATAAATTCAATTTCTTTTTTCTTTAATATTTCCTCAGTTTTACTGTTACTTGTTCATAATAGACTTTACGCTTACTTTAAGAAAATAATAAATGGGGTGCATATTTTATCATACTTTCTCCGTCCACTCGAAACTTTGCTCGTTCCTTAAACAACATTGATTAATATAAGTATTTTTTTTCATAATACCCAATATTAATTGATGTTTAGTCGTCTTATATCTTGAGAAATGATTTTGAAAATAAATAATTAATGTAGAAGATAAATGAAAAAAAAACATGTGTTTTTTCTATATATTCTTAAAGTTACAAATAAAAATAAAAATAAAAATATAATTTTAGTATAATAAACACGTAAAAGTACTAAATGAAGAGATTTATTAATACCTATGAGACAGTGGTCATTAAAAAAATGTTTGGAAAATGATTTAGGAAGCTAATACTAGTGTTAAGGAAAAAATAGAAAATACAAATAGTCATTATCCTAAAATAAAAAAATTATTTTTAAAATAATGAACAAATAAAAATGAATGAAGCGTTGTTTTTTTTTTCCTATTATATCCCCAATAAGAGAGCTAGACTTGGATCACATCCTTCTTTATCCGGAATCTCGCAAAAATATGGTGATGTATGTCTTTACTAAATTTAGAAATTTTAATGATGCCATAGGTCATAACTCATAAGAAGCCCATTGTCAAATGTCAATTGCTTCAAATTTAGTATTCTCATTTTTACTTATTCGTTCCTATATATTTATATCACTAATTACTTTTAATGAAACTACAAAGTTCAAACAAAATAAATAAAAGGGAAAAAGGATAAATATACTCTCGAACTATCATAAATGGTATGCAGATATCCTCTGTCATACTTTTGGGACAATGGTGTCCCTGTCGTTCAAAAACTAGAGCATATATGCCCTTCACTCTAACGGAAGACTATATAGGGACACGTGGCGCAATCTTATCCGTCGATCAGATATTTAATAAATGTCGGATTGGTGGATAAGATTATGACACGTGTATGTCCGTTAGTATAAAGGGTATATATGCTAGCTCTAATTTTTTGGACGACAGGGGCACCAATGTCCCAAAAATATGACGGAGGGTATCTGCATACCATTTACGATAGTTCAGGAATATATTTGTCATTTTTCCCTAAATAAAAAAGATGTCTCTATTTTTATCATTTCATTCCCTATTAATAAAGGTTCATACATACCATCAATTCTCAAGTCATCTCACTTTTTATTTCTCTTTTATTTTATTTTTTCAAATAAAGTCAATTAGCCAACCTTATAAAATCAAGAAAAATAATTTAGCAACTTGTTGATGGAATTGGCATGTTTCATGTTCGATGTCATTATATTTTGGTACTTTAATATTGAAACTTTACCAATATGAATTTGACGTTATATATATAATATATGCTTTTTAGGGTTTAGGGGATTGTGAACCATACGTCAAAGTTTTGCTAACGTTATGCCCATAATCCCATAGGATATATAGACGATATTAATTTGATTCATTATCTTCAGAATAGACCTTAATTTTTTGACTTTGTGTGCGTCATTTGAAAAGCGCAATTAAGTCGATAAAAATTAAGTTTTGAAAAGAAAAAAAGAGAGAGAGAGAAAAATTATGGGCGGTATAAATTAATTATCATCACGCAGCTTCAAAAATCTGCCGATTTCTTTCAAATAAAGCTATGTTGAATTTCTATTGCTTCATACGCAACAATTTTATTAATTTTATAAAATAAAATGGAAAATAGATAGTATTCTTAATTTTATTAATGATCAGGCCATGCAATGCATTGCTTAATTTCATTCAACCGCCAGTCCATTCAGGGTGGCGCTCCCAATAAGATTTTCTTCGAGACTTGAATCTGAAATCTTTGGTTAAAAATAAAACAGTCTCAACTCCCACCATTGCACCTAATAAATAACCTTTAAATTTGGAACTTCTAATATGCTAGAAAGGATGTTTGGGGAAGGGTGGCGGACATCAAATGGATTAGAGTTTTCAAAAAACTAGAAGAGGTTCAATTTTCCACCAGAGTTGACCATTTGCCTAGAGTATCCTCTGATCACTCTCCTCTAGTAATCTTCTTAGAAGATTATAATACTCGCAGGCCTGGGGTCTGATAAAAGATATTATAAAAACTTATAGGTAAAATAACTCAAAAGCATTGATACAAAAGTAGCTCTTCTTCATGTAGCTTCAAATTTTACTTACAATCCAAAAATGACATCTTCAACGAACTTCAATCATCAATATTTCCAACAATTCAATAAATCATAAAATCTTTTTGTGAGGTTTCAAGCTTTTTCAAAACCCCAATAAAAGATTTTTAAAATTGTTCACTTTAATTCACTCAACAATATTTAAATTTAATTTGTGATGATAAACATTAATATCACTGTCAATCAGTTTCTAAGCATAAAAAGTGAATCATAATCACAAACTAAGGAATTATTTCCTTTTCTTTAAGTATTTCAAATTAAATACAAAATGGATTAATAAGGTATGATCTGACTAATTTTGAGTTATAAGCAAGAGTCAAAAGTGATATAAAGTGTAAAAAATTTAAAAAGTTATACCCACACATAAAGATATATTTTTTTGAAACATAACATAATCCAGTAATTAAAAGATACGTTTAATAATAAAAATACAAATAGATTAATTTTTAAACAACGGATATATTGGATCTAAATTGTATAGTATATAGATAGATATATTCAGGGCTTTTTTTCCCCAACTTAAAATAAGAAAGAAATAGAGTTGCTTCAAATTCCTGGTTCTTTGCGGTTTTTGTTCCTTTTATTTTCTTAGCTTTATGCAATATTTATCACAGTACATTACTTAATTACATTTGAACAAATAGTCTGAAATTCCCTACTCCCTCTGTCCACTTTTATTTGTCATGTTGCGCTTTTCGAAAGTCAATTTGACTAATTTTTAAAGTTAAATTAGATTACGTTAATTCGATATTTTTTTAAAAAAATTAGATATTCAAAAACTATACGAAAAGTACTATAAGTTGCAATTTTTTGCATATCAATATGATGAAAATATACATCGTAAAATATTGGTCAAAGTTCTTATTGTTTGACTCTAAAAAAGGAAACCATGACAGTTAATTGTGGACGGAGAGAGTATAAATAATTTATCCAAGATCACGCACAAAATACAGCGATGCACCTTTTTTTTACTAAATTTAGAATCTGTAGATGACCTCATATATACCTGGAAAAATTCAGAAAGTTTGAAAATACAATGATGGCGCCTTTGGATACGATCCTCTCAAGTCTCAAAATAAATGTCATTTTAGCAACAAAAAATATTATCTTGAAATAGGTGTTATCGTAGAAACTCAAGACAAAAAATAATACAAGTATGATTTTTTTAACTATACTTATATACTCTATTTTTTGTTAGTGTTCAATTTTGAGGAGACATTTATTGAATACAAATAGTTTAATAAACTATACATTTTATTTATTAATTTCTTAATGGAGGTGATTGTTTTATTAAACTAATATTTATTTTGGGACCAAAAAATATTTCCTTTTAATTAGTTGATGGTATCCTTTGCAACTTGCAAGGGATAAACCAAATGTCCACATACAATTTGTGTATTTCTGACACTTAATACGTATATACATTTTATCGTGTCAACAGACGTATGGATATACTTTATTTATGATTTTAAGGACGTTGTCTTACGCCAAAGTATTACTCCCTTTTAGTGCCCATAGGCCCTCGATAGACTTTTTTTTTTTAAAAGAAAAATATAGCTCAACTTTTATGACCATCGAAATCGTATGTGTTATATAATAGTATATTATTTTCAATATCACCAAAGGTAGAATTAGGATACTTAAAAGAGGAAGCAAATTTTAAGAATAGCAAACATAAAAATCATATTAGCATTATATAGCTACAGTTTTGCTTATGGAGCATCTGATTTGTATAAATCGCAGGCAAGCATCTGGTTTATATAAAAACGCAGCGATTGTATATGTATATCGGTTAGATAATCGTATATATGTAACTACTATGTATATGTATCAATGATTGTGTTTGTATATCTGCATAAAATTTGAATTTGTATACAATTGAATCGAATTAAAACATTTGTATATCAAATCTCTCTCTCGTTTTATACAACACAAATTATACATTGTAATTTGTATAATTTGTGTTTGTATAGAGCGAGAAAGAGAGAAAGGCAAAAGAGAACTGAGCAGGAAAAAATTTGTATTTGTATAATTATAAGTGTATAGGATGAAAATATATGTATTTTTATTTGTATTTGTATATACAGTTTTCTCTCGCTTTATACAAACACAAACACAATTTATACATTTGTGTTTGTATAAAGTGAGAGAGGCGAGCGAGAGAGAGGCAAGCGAGATTCTCTTAATGGCAAAGTATTTGCTACGAATTAAAATTAAAAGAATTTATAGCTATAACATTTATTTTGAATTAATAGTTTGTTATAATGCACCATTTTTCATTGTAGGCTAGGAATTAGGATATATGAATGACAAACTAATGGATTATTTAATTAACAAGTCCCTTTATGGGTGGACTCCAATAAATATTTTCAACAACTTTTAAATTTATAGATATAAAACTTCAAGAATAGTTATGTCATTTCACCAAAAAAATCTTATTAGTACATTTTATCAGATACACAAATTACTTATTATTAATTTTAATATCTTTATATATATTCAAACACATAATTGCTTATTCACAAAATCTGCTTTAATATTTAGAAATATTTTTCAGTACCTAATACTTATCAATTATTTTTAATCATCTAATTCAAAATACAAAAGGTGTATTTGCAGCTGAGTTTTGTATTATAAAAGGTGTACAGTGCAATTCATCATAAATTCAATTTTCCAAAAAAAAAAAATCATCGGTTTCTAAATTGTGCCTAAATATTAAAAGATCGAACTCTCATGTTGTAACTTAAATTCTTTTTAAAACGTGAGATAGTTGAAAAGGAAGGTGTTTGAATATGAATTGAGTATTATTTTATTAAAAATAATTAATAGATATTGTTGTTGAAAAATAATACCTCCAATGTACAAAATAATTCCTTATTTCATTAAGAATTTTTTTAATAAATAATTAATCAGTGAAAAATAACTCTTTTAAACTTAGATTATTTGAATATTATTGATGTTCACTTGAATAATTATGTTCTTGAGAAAGTTAGAGTTAACGACCATTATTGCTTGACAATTCTTGATAGATTAAGTGTTTGCAGGAAAAAATATTCTTCTTATAATTTAAGGTGCTTGTTGATTATGTTAATAGAAAGTTTTTATTTCATATAATTATTATTTCTATTGATTTCATTTTGGTATCTTGTCTTTTATTCTTTATCTTTATTCTTATTCTTAGTATTATGTTTAAATTTATGTATTTTGATATTGTATTAGTAGAAAGTATCACTTTATTGTGAGTATACTTGAATTTTTATTTTTTTGCATAATTTCTACTTTCACTATCATCAACAATTTATTAAAGTACACTTTGAATCGACTACACAAAATATTCGAATACAATCGTCAAAACAGGCCTCACTGCTTAATATGCCCATGATATTTCGTCCCTTTGGTTGCTGGTTCATTAATTTTCAAGCGTATTTTGAAAAATAATTGGTATTAGTTCAGATAGAAAATACAACATCTAATAGTTTAGGTTGGATATTCACAAAAAATGATACTTTAAAAAAAATCATTGACCATTATCTCTTAATTTGTTTTAATTTTTCAGTTAACTCCTTTAATTTTTCGTGTAGAGTGTTATTTGACGGCATCTTTAAACAAAGAAAGAACGTTTACACCACACACCATCATATTTTAATCGAGGTATCTTTTGATAAATAATTAATGATAATTTATGTAGAAAACACAAACATCTATTATTTCAAATAAGAAAAACTCACAAAAATAATATTTTAAAACATTATCTCAAAAAAAAAAATATAGAGAATTTTTGCTTATAGCCACCCAAAAATAACTTAATTATATTTCATAGCTATAGTTTGCTATTTACGATTCGTAGCTACATGTTAGAGGGAGAAGAGAGGCGAGCGAGATTGGGAGAGGGAGGCGAGAAGCGAGCGAGAAAGGGCAGAGAGGCGAATTGTATATGTATATCTGTCGAATTGCATATGTATTTTTGTCAAATAATTGTATATATGTAACTGATATACATATATATTTGTATATATAGTGAGCGAGATTGAGAGAGGGTGGAGAGAGGCGAGTAAGAGAGGGCAGAGAGACGAATTGTATATGTATATATGTAACCAGTATACATATTGTATATCTAGAAAGTGAGATTGGGAGAGGGAGGAAAGAGAGGAGCGAGATTGGGAGAGGTAGGAAAGAGGCGAGCGAGAGAGTGGAGAGAGACTAATTGTATTTGTATATTCGTCATGTAATTGTATGTGTATAAAAGAGGAGAGAGGAGAGAGATGACGTAATTGTAGCTAGAATTAATTCAAACCATAACTATGTTAGCTAATTAACTAATATATGTTTGTTTATCCGCGTAATTTTCCCCAAAAATAAATATTGGGCCTAAATTAGCAGGCCCGAGTCACTATTAATTTGCAATTGGGCCTTTGATTGGGTTGTTGAACACTTGAACACCCTAGAGTTCTCGTCCCCCTTCTTCTCTGCTAAACTCTTATCTCATCTTCCTTCTTTCTGATGAAGAACGAAAATCAAACTAGTTGGACTGATAAATGGGGCAACAAAAACGGTAATAAAAAGATGGAAAAAGTGACGGCGGTAGCGTCGGCGGGGGACGATAAGGCAAAGGCGGCGG
>NW_006239568.1:157875-223130 GCF_000226075.1 Solanum tuberosum
CAGGTACGGCGGTAGCGTCGGCGGGGTACGATAAGGCAAAGGCGGCGGCGGCTGTCGGAGCAGTGAAAGCTAAGGCGGCGGCTGTGGTCGGTGCTAGCAAAGTGAAGAGTGGAACCACTACTGGATTTAAGTGGATTAAGGAGAAATGGCAGAAGAGGAGTTCAGCTAAATAATTTTGTTAAATTAGGAGATTATTATGGGGTAGATTTGTTGTGATTTTAGTTTATGGGGTTGAATTTTAATGGATTTCTGCAAAAGAAAATTTGTATTCAATAGTTATACTTTTGAATTGATTTGTATTTTATTACTTTTGTCTAATTAAGTCGTCCATTTTAGTTTAGGGGTTTGATTTTAGGTATTATCTATTTTTTATTTTTTAATATGATAAATCGTTAATCAAATTAATAAGATTTCTATTGATTTTTAACCCATAGCAGTTCAATTTTCAATTCAACCGGTTAAAAATAGGAAAAATTATGTAGAAAACCAAACATTTAGCTTATATAGTAGAAAAAATCATGCAGAATAGTAAACATTTAGCTTTCTTAAATATTTGCATACAATTTATGAAAAAATCATAATAAATTACTTTATTTGTATATAGGAAAGTGAAATATACGAATGGAGGTTTGAAAAGTTCCTAAATATATAAATACCTCGATAAACACAACTATAATTATGAAGCGTAATTATCAAAACTATAATTATAGAGCCTTATCCTTATAATCTATTATGTTTGATATTTTTGAAATTTTCTCTAATAGTGTATTATTTGCCTCCCTCTTGGGTTTGTGGGCTTGGCTTGGTCGAAAAGGTAAAGAATTGTACTTGTAGCCATTTCACCATATTATTTAAGTTATAATCAGTTTTTCAAATTATTTAATTTTTAATCAGAATTTACAAAACTTCAAATAAAACGCTTTTTCATGTAAAATTTGGGTCTGAAGTTATGCACGGTAGTTCAAGTTTTAGTCATACTATTCTGAAATTCAAGAATGTCATATCAAACTTCAGACAATAATTTATAGTTCAAACACTTATCTCCTAATTTAATCCCGAATTAGCTAAATTCATAAAAAATTACAAGCTTTGAAGATGTCTGAAATAGAGTTAACCCCAAAATCGACTATATGTGCACTTACACCTTAGAAAGTAACTGGTCCAGCCCATATTATTGTGTCCAAGCCAGCTTGTCTCACTCCCTAGTCCCTACACTTCAAGTGTATGTCGGTAAATTTAATCAACATGACAAAAGGAGTATATATTATGTTGGTAATAATTTACTTAATTAACAGCTCTTAAACTCAAAATGACAGAAGGGGGACACTAAAATTTTGATGTTGTTGAAGATATAATGAACACTTGAGTTGTGTAGTTGTTACTACAAAGCTAGACAAATAAGGCTTTAATGAGGTATAATTTGATAATTTTGTCTTTACTTGAACCAAATTGTTGAGCACAAAAACTCTGCATTTACTTCAAACTCAACCATTCTTCTGAACAAGCCAAAAGAAGGCGTGCTTAAAATTGTCATGATTTTTTCTGCCCTTCAAAAAAAAAAAAAAAAGAGATTTTGTATGTCTAGTCTTTGGTTGGACAAGAATTCCCCACCACAACATAGTACACATGGGTTTGCATCCATCATAATGATCAATAAAACTCATAGAAAACTATGAGATTTCATGTTTAAAATTTTAGTTAATTTATTCTTATATATATTCAAGCCTTGAAAGACAGAATTATCCGATACTTATATACTATGGATGGTAACAAGTATCCCAAAAAATTAGTCAATATGCTCAAGCCGATTCGGACACATTTATTAAAAAAAACATAATACATATGGATTTCAAGTACTAACTATTCCATCTATTCACTTTTATTTGCTACATTTAGACTTAACACAGTCGTTAAGAAAATAATGATTGATATAACTATTTTATCACACTAATATTGATGTTTAGTATTAGGTCTTGAAAAATGGTTTAGGGAATAAATAATTAACACAAAGAGTAAAACATAAATAAAAAAATAGTCTTTTCTTAATATGTTAAAAGTTCAAGTAAAAATGAAAATTTATTTTTGGAATAATAAATAAGTAGAAGTAAACAGAGGGCATTTGGTCTCTATACTAAAAAAGTAAAAATAGATTATTATTATTTTCCTCTTTTTACCTATCCATTCAGTAAATCAAGATAATTTTACTATACTTTTTTCCCTACTACCCTAATATTAGAACTTCAAAACATCACTAATAAGATTAGTTTAGTAAAATACATATCTATTAAAATCTTTTTTTGAAATTATATCAAGTCAGTATGGATCAAGTAAAATGAAACAGAGATGAGCGCCAATAAGAAAAGATGATTTGAATGCAAGTTTTTATTTTTATTTTTTTGAAACAGAACCAAACATCCTCTGGCCTACTAGTCCATGCTCATTAAATGAAATGGCATTAACTATTTTCAGATTTGTCTCCCATTTGAGTCCTCTTTTCACGATTCTTTCACCTCCTTTACTTAATTTTCCAACTTCCTTTCTAGTTGAGTAGTTGGCTCTATTTAATGCCAACTCCAATTTAATGCTACTACCATTACCATTTCCCTCTCCTTTCTCCTTAAGTTCAATTCTTCCCCCTCACTATTTTCACAATTTCCCCCCCTTTCTCTTTCTCTTTCATATTTCAAAATCTTAGTATAGTAATAACTAATGAAATTTGAAGTCAAAAGGATATGTTTGAAGTTGCAAGGTATATCATACGAGATGTTGGTGCGGTTCAATGAGAAAGCAGTTGTTAAATAAGTTTTGACCCTACTTTTTGATTGAGCCGTGCCAATATCACGTGTCGCTACTCTATAAATTCTCTTTTTTTTTTCTTTTTTTTTTTGTATATAATAAAAACTTGAGTGAAGGAATATAATGTTGCCTTGTCAAGTATGGTTGGCGTTTTCGCCACCGATATTATTATTATTATCATCTTTATTTCGTTTATTTCATTAGTTTATTCTTTTTGTTGTTTATAACATTATTATATTGTAAGGGCGTTGAGACGTATTTTTGTTATTTTTACTAGAAAGAATGGTAAAACTAAATGAACATATTGTCATTCAAATTTCAGTTTGAAACTCATGTGATTAACTTGTTTTTCTTTTGGTTAACTTTTTAATAGTAGTATTTGAAGAGTCTTTGCATAGTTATGAATTCTGCTTATTAAGGATCAAACTATAAGAATATTTTTCTTAGACCACGCCTTTTGATGAAAGGGGGAGAGGATGGATATTGTTTAGTACAATATTCATTTCTTAGTACCACTTCTGTATGGTTAAGAATAAAAGTTAGTAGTGAGTCGCCTTATCTAGCAAGAGCATCTAAAATAATGTGTTGGTTGTAAGCAGGGGCGGAGCTACAGCGACCCCATGGGGTTTCAGATGAACCCAATAACTTTTAAATATCAATGCTCATTTCTTAGTTTGATGATTATCATATATTAGAATTGAAACGTTATTTATAAATTTGAAATCTTGATATTGTTGGATTCAGATTTCTGGTTGAGCCAGAAGCATGAGGTTATATTGTTTTGAATGATATGTATGTTTCTGTAGATCCAAGCACATATCTTTCTTTTTATTTTTTACTTCAAATCAAATAATTTAATCTTAAGATGGGAGAATACTTATAATCATGGTTAAATGACCAATGTATACATGCTAGACATATGTTGTATTCAATGATTTGACGTAAATATTATACATAAGTAATTTTTTTTAACTCTAATCATAACAATAACAATAACTTTCTATTTGTTTGTCTTGTTTTGATTTGACGTACCGTAAAATAGATATTTGAGTCTTGTAGTCATATTAAATTTAAGATAGATAATATATCAAAATGTCCTTTAGTTTTATCATCTTAAATATGTCACGTAAGAAGTTAAAATTTAAGAGTTACAAATAAAGGAAAGATATATTCTTTTTATATGAACTACAAAGAAAAAGAAGATAAATAAATTGAAACGGAGTAAAACAGTATAGGTACAAATCTAACTAAAAAAGTTCTTCTTTTAGCAAACCTTAAGTTCATTAGAATGTGGTGTTGGTGTGCTTATATACTAGTTAATTCTACTGTTTACTCATTAAAACCTGCATATAAACATTTTTTAAATATATACTCCATTGGTCCCATTATATGTTGATTGGCTCTTCGAGATACAAATCGTGAACTTTGATTAATATTTTTAAATGTTTTTTTAATTTATAATATTTTTTTATATATATTTTTTGAATATTTAAATTTATAATTGTAAAATACTAAGCTAATCTATTCTAATATTATTTTAAAAATTTGTCAAATTCACTCTAAAAAAAGCACTTATTTTGGGAGTATGTAAGTACTATATCCATCCACTTTTAATTGTCATAGTTTTCATTTTTAGAATCAAATGATAAGTACTTTGACTAACATTTTACGACGTATTTCTTTTTTAACATATTGATATGCAAAAATAATTGCAATTTATAGTATTTTTCGTATAGTTTTTGAATATCTAATTTTTTTGTTTAAAATATCAAATTAATATAATCTAATTTCACTTTGAAAATTAGTCAAATTGACTTTCGAAAAGTGCAACATGACAATTAAAATTAAAGTGGACGGAGAGAATATCAAATTGGTGGATATATATATAAAATGCAAGGGTAATTAGTTTTCTGTGTTTTTTACTACGTGTTGGGTATTTGTATTAGAGTTCGATTAACTGCCAGACCCACTTTTAGAGGCAGCACTCCCAACAAAATCTTTCTCATTTTCAGGATTCAAACTTGAAACTTCTAATTGAGAATGGAGAAATTTTAACTATTCCACGACAACCTTGGTAGATTTTTGAGCGGTTGATACTATTGTTGTTTCTCTTCTTTTGCCCTAACCAAAATAACATATCAACAGGAAGATTTGTTCTGCTTTATATGTCCATATAACTTTTGTTTACAAATTTCTTATTGTGGTAGTTTTTGTGAAACTATAGGAAGAGTATAACCATGTAAATGATTGGGAAAATTTCTGTTTTTTTCTTCCCATAGGATATGCAATTTTATATTATTTTTTTCATTTTTCATTTAAAAATAATTGGTTGGTTTTACTTTAGTCAATTATTTGCTCTAATTTGCTTCAACATTTTTCTAATGAAAGGCATGTCCAAAAATTATGTTGTAGGAATACACATGAATTATGATCTTAAAACATTTACAATTTAAGAATTATAATTTATAAATGTGTATTTTTATCAGTTTGGTTTTGACTTTTCTTTTTTAATAAGAAACTCGATTCAAATATTATCAATATCATATTAAATTGATTTGACTCGACCTATCAATTTGGTTAGATCTTGAGATTTCATTTGAATATCCCTAGTCCACTTGAAGAAATCAGAAAAATTTCCCTCTCATTGGTGCCACCAATTCCCCTACTTCCATTCTAGCTATGATATGAAAGCAATTAATGCCATTGTTAAAGAATTTAGACATCATTCTCATTGATTTGACAAATGTGTCATATAATACATTTTAAGAGAAACCTGCAATAAAAAAGGACTGTTTTGAACTATTTAGTTGTAACATCACCTAATACTTGTTAGTAGTTGAGATATCACCTAATATTGTCTACTATTTAATAAATGGATCCTTTACCACATATACTTTGAGTAAATTATTGGCAAATATCATTCCTTAATGTATCTTGTTCAACTACTATATACAAATATGCTTTACCAAGTAGCAACAATGACAACAACAAGAGCGAATTCAAGATTTGAACTTTATAGATTCTGAATGCTAAAACGTGATCTCAAAGTGGTAGTAACCATTTCTCAATTTCATTATGGTGCATTATTGGAGTGAAATCACATATCAGCTATTAAAGAGAGTACATAAGTTGGTGAAAGGGCAGCAGGTCCACCAAAAAAAATGACTAGCATTTATAAAGAATTTCATAATCCAATGAACTATTGACTTACATTTTAGCCTAGTGGTAACACAAGAAAGAGTGGTGAGAGAGCCACTGCTTGCTTCTTATGCAAGCAGTTTGGGAGTCGTTCTTCTCTACAAAAACGGAGAACGTTTCCCAGCTAGGCCCTCGGTACTCTTTCTTTAGTGTTCCCTCCCTCTCTTCCCTGCTATATATATCTTGCTCGAAATCCACTTCTCCCTTTGTGTATATCATATGTATATCTATACTCTCTAGCATTAAAATGAGAAATTTTGACTTAAAGCATTGATGCAATTTCCTTCCTGAGTTTGGAAGAAATCAATGCATGTGCTCAGATTGCGGCTTTCCATAAAGCCTTTTCCCCCTCCCCACACCGCTTGTGGACCTCTTTTAACCTGTCAACGGACCTGCATATACCGCTGCAGGTCCAGTCAAATGAAGCAACACACACGTTGCCTGCCTGAGCCTTCCATTCACAATCTGCAGCAATAGTGTAATGCCTTATATAAAATTTGATAATAGGGAGACAAAACTGAACAGATTTACGAGTCGTAACATGCTGGAATTAACTAACTCAGATATGTGCACAATCACATTCCACATCATTAGAACTCAAGAAAAGGAAAATGTTTTACCTGGTGGAGTTCCACAACATAATCGGCGATCATCTATATGCAGCACGTCGAGTCCGATGAACCAAGCTCCCAGTGACACATCCTCATTGGCATACTTATGTAGTACATGCCTGCAAGCATCGAAAATATTATGATCAGAATTTCAAATGAAAGGGATGAAATAACTCTATTTGGATGTTTTGAGTCCATATAATTAGAAAAAAGAACAGAAAATACTGAACTGGTTTACTGATATGTAGGAAGCCAGGTCCTTTGAAATGGCATATATTTGGCCAGTAGCGTGACGGAAATACTTGTTTCCTGTCTCTCCGAATTTCCAGTATTCTGGTTCATGGTATCTTACTCCCCTGTTCAGTAGAAAAGAATAAGATGCTAAAGTAATGTAAATTACAATTGAATTCACAGAGAAAATAAACTGCTTACTTCTGAGCTAGCACAGGACCAGATTTCATGCAACCAATGTACACACGAGGCTTCTTACGGTGCCTTGCCAGTGTTTCTGCCAGTGTACCTGACAATAGGAATACAAAATGAGTTTGATATAGCAAAGAAAACAAACTAGTCAGGGGACACTAGTTCTATTTGTAAATTTTGACAAATTTTATGCCATACAAAATTATCTGCTAATTTGTTAGGGGAAAGTAAGATATATAAGATGAGTACGGTATTGCCAACGCGAAAAAAAAATGTCAAAAATTCAGTTACCTATATTTACATGGACATCATCATCAACTTTGACATAATACTCTGCATCCCATAGCTTAACAGCAGTAGCAAAGTAAGTCTTTGTCTTGGCGGACAATTCTAGATACCCCTCGACATGATCCTGTTTAAAGGCAGCAGAGTGATGTGCCAATTTTTATTTACAAAGACAATGTGATAAACTAACTACATATTGGCTGTTGATCGGACTCTTCAAAAAAATCAACAAGTGCTTTCGGATTCTCCAAAAGAAGTGTAGTTTTGGAGAATCCGACACGTGTGTGGCATTGAATGTGAAGAGTCCACACAACTTAGCATATTGAGCCAAGTATAGATAGAGGATTACCAAGCGCAAGAAATCACCATGATTTCTGTCCTCGGCTTCAATAGCTCTGTCCAGTATACCTCCTAATGTGGCACTGCACAACAAGTTTATAGTTTTGTTAGTCAGTGCATTAAAAGTCCATGTTGTTTACACATCTGTAGAGAAAACCACTAAACATTTGCAGCTTCTTAAGTAATGACCAACAGACGGAATGAGTACGCAAACACCTACCCGTGACCAATGACAAAACGCATGATGATTCCTTTCTCTTCTTCCAGCTTCTTTCTTTTCTCACCTATGCGAGATATTTTTAACAAGGTCAGACATCAGACAGAAGTAATGGCCACCATGAGATGTGTTTTTAAACAAGGAGCGAAAAAAGACACGGAAACAGTCTATACCTTGTGGCATCCATGTAGCACGAACTGAATCCCTTCGTTTTCTGCTACTAAATGCGGTATTTATCCCTACCACCATAAAATATTTTCTCTTTTTAGGTGAATCACCCTTCTCACTGTCTCCTGAAATAGGAGCACCGCTAAGAATGGACTCCTGAGCTGACTTTGCAGCTGCCAATTCCATCTCCAAACTTGAAATTGTTTTGTCTAACGTCCTGATATAAGATGTGCAGTTGTTAAGTGAGCATTCAGGGCTGCAATTATTAGATCTCAATGCAAGTTAAACTAAAACTCACTCACTCTAATTTAATTTGTTCGTTTTACTTTCCTTTGTAGTCCGTTCCAAAAAGTATGTCTCAACTTTCCACATGACATGTCAACATTAAAGGATATTTTGATACATTTTACATATTTTTAGTTTAAGACCACAAGATTCAAAAGTCTTTTTTACTTTCTTAAATTTCATGTCAAGTCAAAACTAGACAACCAAATTGAAACGAAGGGAATACTAAAAAATAATTGGAAACAAAAAGAGTGTTGACCAGAACTCACTGAAGAGCATTATGTGTCTTAGAAACTTCTCCGAAAACATCTTTGGATACGAGCTTTACATCTTTCTGCTGCAACTAAAATAACACAAGATCAAATTTAAGATATCAAGTGTAAGGGGACTAAACAAGATTGAGGTTTAACTCGGAGATTTGCTTTCGAAAACTAGACTGAAAATACTCACAAATTTTGTATTGCAACCTTCTGAAACTAAGTTCAGTCTTTCAGCTTCTACACCAGTTGTTCTTGTAATACCGCCTTTTGCATCAGGAATCGTCCACATTCTGCAACAACAAAAACTTTAGTTATTGTGGAATATTAAAAAAAAAAAAAAGTTATTGTGGAATAGTATCATTTTTCCAAAAGTTAATATCAACAAACAAAGATCATTCCATATAATGATATAATATTTTGCAATACCAAAAGAGTAATGGTCCAGTTCCTTTTTCTCAAAAGTACCTAAATCCTTATTCCCATACCACATTCAGCATATTTATTTTTTAAACATGGTCCAAAATCTGAAGCTTTCATTAATTCTGAAATGAGAGGGAAAAAAACAACTAGTGATCAAAGATTATTTTTTAAGGCCTATAATATACAGTTCTATAAAAATCTCAACCAAAATGTCATTACAGATCTATACCTGCTTTTTCCATTTTATTTTTCAAATTGTCAATATACAAAAAAAGAAAACACCTCAGAAAATTCCAGGGTTGACTCAACTACGAATAGTTATTATCTCAAAAAATCATTTTTCTTTCTCGATTCTAATTTTCTATAACAAAGAAAGTGACTTTCTGAGATAATAGAGCGACCATCCGAGAAATCAACTCATAATTCCAATAGAAACAATGGAACAACATCAAATTTAGATACCAAGATTTTTCAGAATAGCTAAAGCTATACAACATCATTCTTGAATTAACAAAAATTGGTTGAATTCACAAAGAATCAAATGTAAAAACTTCCAATAAGTTACCTGGCAGTGAAGAACATTCCAGCACAAAAACTAGATATACAAAGAAAAAGAATCCATTTTTGAGAAATAACACTTCTTGAAGTCCCTTCTACTCTGTTCTTGAAAGACATTTTTGACACCCTTTCTGATCAAAAACCCATATGCAAAACTCAAAAACAGAGCCAAATCAAAAACACCCACAAAGGAAAAAGAAGTAATAATCCCAAAATTTGAATTCTTGGAACAAACTTTGAGGAAGATTTGAGACCTATAGCTATAGAGCTATAAGGAAAAGATGGTTAAAAAAAGGATGCCCTTGTTCTCACTTCTAATTTGTTCCTTTCTTTTATCTTTTGCTTTCTTCTCTCTCTATAAATATATATATACACATAACTACTAGTGCTACACTTTGCAGGCAAGGGACTTGAAATACAAGTGAGAGAAGACTTACTAACTGCCCCTCCCTAGTTTCATTTCATATTACTACCAAATTTACCAAACGGTCCCTTGTCAGTAATATGGACCATTAATATCACTTTTATTTAAATTGGGATCAAATAACTCTCTTAAGAAGTTCTACCTCGTTAGAAAGATGATAATTTGATCTCCTTATATACACTTGGGCAAATCTTCTTTATATGCACTTGGTCTCTTGGAGTTGAGTTTAAGTCCACACGCTCCAAGTCTGGGCATGTGGGGGAGTGTTAAGAAGTCCCGCATCATAAGAATAAAAATTTGGTTTCCTTCTATGAACTTGGGGTAAATTTCTGCTCATGAGCTAGCTTTTGGGTAGAGTTAGGTCCAAATATTATATTTTTACAAACTCTAACAATTGTTGGTGTCTAATATCCATATTATTCAGAAATTGCATTCGATATTTTTAATTAAAGGCGAAATCTAATATCCATGTTATTCAAAAATTGCATTTGATATCTCTAATTAAAGGCGAAACAGTTACTCACTATGTTGGTCCCTTTCCTTCTTTTTTAACTTTTGTTGAATGTGAATATATGCTTGACAGATTAGTTTCAGACAGGGGAATCAATACAGGGACAGAGATTAATACGTGAGATTAATTGAACACATATTAATTTTTTGACATGTGTAACAACATTTGGCTTGATTATTTTTCAAGCGGTTTAAAAAAATTAAGTACAAATTAAATAGAACTGTCCAAATTAAATACTCTTTAAAACTTTATCTATTTTTATTTATGTTTGGTATCTACTGTTTTTTTCTTAAAGGGGATAAAAGATTATCAAGTTTCAACTTTGTTATCCTTGTGGGCCTTTAAGTAAACTTCCTTTTTTGTACTTTAGTTACCTTCATTCTTAAAGAATGATTACTCTTAACATATTACATTACATTATATTTTAACTTAATTTTATAAAATACAACATTGATTTAACTTGTTTTTTTCTTCTTCTCTTTTTGTGAATGTTTAGATATGGTTTTAAAAAATTGTTTTCGAATACATTTTTGTCCGTCTTTAGGCTTTAGTCATTGTTTTAAAGTGGAAAACAAAAGTCTTGTGCCTTATTTCCACTCCACCCACCCACCAGTTTTCTAAAATAATAATTTTAGATCGAACAAATATTAGGGAAAGGTAATTAGATATAACATGACTTTTTTACAATTTATCGAGAACATGATTTTTATTATGAAGATATCGAGATCAAAAATTAAGGTAGAAGGTTAGTAAATAATCGTGTATCATCTAATTTCCCGAAAACCATCCATTTTTATTTTTGCCGGACTAATTACACAGAGTAAGTCTATTTTTTGTCATTTGTAGTATATTTTTAAATAAATCTCAAAAGTATTCTTTTAATAATGAATGATATACAACAAATATAGATTTCCTTGTCATCGAAATTATTCTATTTATATTAAAATTATCATTTTAAATATGAAAAGAAACAGAAAGTACCTACTTTGATAGCAACATGAAATTCACTATTAATTAATTAATAAATAAATTTTTCTATATCTACCACTTGGACTTGCCGTATAATTCTCGTCATTAAATTATTTTTAAGGCACTTTATATACATTTATTGGCATGATTTCCGTTTCAAGCTTACGAAAAAACGAAATTAAATTAAACGATGTAACCCATGTTTACCAAAAAAAATTAAAGAGTTTTTTTTTCACTTCACATATGCTTCAAAAATAGCAATTAAAAGGTTGACTACTTGTGGTCCTTTTAGTAGAAAAAACTTATTATGAAGCTATGAATGTGAGTCTGGTCACAATAATTGGAGTACGTACAGAAGAAGTAGTTATTTTTCTTTTTGATAAATAAAGAAAAATATTCTAGTATTTTATGAGAAAAAATCAAAAAGAGGAATTATATACACATTGATGGATACATCATACATGCTTCAATATATATTCCTTTTAATTTAATTTAGTCAAATAGTATAATCACATGTTTCAAATACGAACTACATTATATAAAAATCGTTCTCGATCGAATTTCGTAATGAAAATTCATGTTCGTGAACTTTATTTGAATGAGCGTTATGTAATAACAGCATAATATTTAAAGTAAAATCGTATATATTAAGGTTTTATACATAGTTAGTCCCTAAAATTTGTTAACATAATCTATTCAGACACTCAAACTAAGTTTTGTTCCAATTGAATCTAATAAAATGTTTCAATAATTAGATACTTCCAATACAAATTTTGAATTATTTTTTTTCTACATTTTTTATTCATCTATTAGATAGTTAAGTGAATCATGTACGTAAAATATGTCCTTTTTTATCTTATACGCACCAACCTCAAGTAGAAAATGTCTAGGATTTTACGATCTCTATTTGAGGCGAATATGTATAATTAATTGAAAATTGCATTTTTCATGTGGTTACTTAACTACCTAATAGATGAATGAGAACGTTCACACGCAAGAAAAATTACGAGAATTGAAATGAAAGTGTCTAATCCGAATACTTTATTAGGAGTTGAGGTGTTAAATTAGAACAAACTTAGTTCAAGTGTCTAAATGAAATATACTGATATATATGAAAAGCTTAAAGTGTTGATCATGTATTAAATCACTTTGACCAAAATATGTTAAGAAAAAAGTTTACTATATAGTAGTATTAAGTGCTTATTATCTACTTTTTAGTTGACAAATTCAATGAAGTTATACCGCGTTACAATTTCAAAGTCAATGTAGTCTAGCAAGTTTTGCTTTATTTATTTTTGGTACATGTGGTTTAGCTAGCTGGTCTGTTCATCTATAAAAATAACTCCATTGACTGCATTACTACATATACTTTTAATTGACTTCGAGATAGACAGCGCAAAAAAAAATAGAAGGTACAAAATTTAATATCTTTGATTTAATATATATAAATTATTAATATAAACCTAGCATCTCAAAAGAAATAGAATTAAGAAGCACTAAACTTCATTTTTTTTCCTTATAAAATGGAAAAAGAATAGGAAAAAAAAGTCTTCTCCATATGACAACATGTGGTGCTCTATTTGGTTATCTAACTCAACAACTTTCTTTCTTTTATTAAATTAAAACTATATATAAAAATAAATAAAATCCTCCAGTTTAGTCATTATTGGGCCCTATGATTTGTCATAATTTGACTATATATGTAGACTGATATAGTTAATTTAAATCGTTTTCAATGCAAGATCAATAATGTGAAGTTAATGATAAAATAATACTCCTACTAAGTGGAAGCTTGTCAAGAACTAAAAACGACAAGGTATATATGTTATTTCTAAGCTTTCATTGAAAATAAAAAAAATTTAACATATATTTACTGATTTAGATTCATCAAGTTCGGCTTCGTTGATAGATCAAAGGGTCCTTGAACTAATTCCTAAAGGTTAGATTACTATCTGCTTCTACAAAAGATAATTATTTTATACAATGTAATCTATATATAGAGAGAGAGATTAGAATTCAAAATAATCCCCTAAAGTAGTAAGGAAAACGAAATATACTTTTAGCTCGTTTCATATACAATTAGCACTATTCAATTGCTAACATCACATACACACACCTCTCCTCGTAAATCTTGACTAAAAGAGTACGAAAAAGAGTACATCATGAGAAATAATTTGATTCTCAATAGGTTCCTTATCTAAATAGCCGAGCAGATTTACTGTTTGCTTTTTCTAGTCATATAAATCATTTATACATTAATTATACAATATCATATACATATTATTTATGAATTATATATCCATCGATTATTTTTTAATTTAATTAGTGGGTTAAGACTCAAACGGATATTTAGGCGATTAGTTTTTCATTTTCTTATACATAATTGGATTCAATTGTACCAAGTTCTTCATAGTCCTCAAAGATAAAATTTTAAAGAAAATATTTTGAACAAAAAAATGGTCAAAAAAGATTTTAAAAAATGAAAAAAATAGCATATAGCACGTGAGAATGGACACGTGGCCCATAATTATTGGAGCCCACATTACCTCAGAGGACCTTACCTTGTTAATTAATCAGGTAACAGCCTCCATTCTGTCCCACGTGGAAGCTGCTAATTTATGGGCCCACCTCACGAGCTCCCTGACACGTGTCATTATGTTGTAGTTCTTACCTCAGTAGCTTTGTCTTCAAATGATGATTCTGTGGACAACAACCACAAACGGGCCAACCCGCCTTACTTGTGCTCTCAAGGCTAATATTGTCTTTTTCCTCGTCTATTTCCGTAACATAGTTTAACTTGATACGAAATTTTAAAATTTGTAGTCTTCAATGTGATATAGTAATTCTTTCGTTCAAACTAAAAAGATAAATATCTTGGAAAGAAAGGAGTAACATTAATTATGTGCTTATAATTCTTTTTTAAACTTATGGCCTTAAAGAATATTATAACATGTAACCATATTGCTTCTTCTTCAATCGATGATCTACAACTCCTTTTTAATTGCAAATGCTTTGATTCGAAAGCTTTAGCCACCTCTAGGTATTCAGTGTCTGGTTTGATAGGACCAAGAAGATAGGACCCTTTTTTTCTCCTCCATTCAGTCCAGTTTGAACCCGTCCCAACAATGAACACCTAGAATCCACTTAGGGTCGGAAGAGCAACTAGTCAAGAGGTCTCGAGGTCGAGTCCTAGGTATGAATTTTTTTTAGTAGAGAGTGTTTCATCCTTTTTTCAGACGGAGCCCTACGCAGCGCGAATTCGAATTAGTCTGGCTCTAATTGAATATCAGACACTGAATAAAAAACTCAAAAAAATATGGAGCATAAGGTAGAATGTAAAATTAATTACTTTAAAATTAAAAATAACCTATTGATCGAGTAAAGAAAATACCATATGAACTGGAATGGGTTGTGTGTAATTAATCCAGATGTCTCATATTTATGAGACACTTACCAAACGAGTAACGTACGTCCCCATTGGCCATTTCTTCTTGCGGACTTGATTTATTGAGGTTCCACTTAATTAATAAGAACATCACTTATCATTTAACTGTTGATAACAATGACATTTTCAAAAATATGTAATATTTGTTTACTAATTTTCATTCGATTATCTTCAATGGGAGAAAATTTGAGCCTAGCAAATGGACTAATTCAAATCCAACACGTGGAAATACATGTTAGATTAAATTGAATATACAATGACATTTTTTTTTGGCATGTTTGGTAAATTTTGGATAGACATTGTATCGATATAATGCGAACTACCTGTAATCGGACGACAATAGTATCGATACCTCATAATCTTATTGGTCCCAACACATCTTTAGTTGTAGGAAACTCACATCAATCCCCTGCGTGACACCAATCATTATCGAGCCAAATATCAAACTGTTGTCCAAAATCACTAATTTTCTGATAAATGTACCTTCATCATTTTACATGAATTGGATAAAATACCTTTCATGTTTGTTCTTAATATAAAAATGTTATCTTCAAATCAGAAAAGCATTGCCAATTTCAAATCTTATCAGGCTATCTGTAACGACCTGATTTCCGTCGTTAGAGAAAAGCCAATGGAGAAAGAATTGGGGCCAGAAAACTTTTGAGTAGTAACTTGAAATTTTCTAGCCTAGTCCAAATTTGGACGAAATCGGAGTCAGGCGAGTCTAGAAAAATCTGGTAGCAACTGGGTGATTTAATTATGATTTTGATTACATGAGTAGTTAGATAAGTCGTTAAGGAATCTGTACGACTTTACGAAATTGAATTCGGGTGAGTAGAACTCCCAGAATCGATTTTTCTGAACGTCGTTGGTTAGAGGTGTGTTGTGAAATGGGGATTTTGGAATTCTTTAAATAGCTCACTGGTTCGTGCAAGCTGCTTTGGCGGGGCTGCTGCAGCGGGGTGAGGGTCGCTGTGGCGGGTTCGACGCGACTTAAAGTCGTAAATAAACTCTTAAACGTCTTTATTATGCACTTTCGATTTTGAGAGCTAGGAGACGACCTCAGACGAGTTCTTGAGCGTTTTTCACCATTCTTGAGGCTAATTAAAGGTAAGTTTTTCACTCCCCGAATCCATTTTTTGATGTGTAGAACGTAATAGAATGGATAAATATTGATGGGGGAGGGTTTTGTTATAGATTCTATGGTGGAAAACAACCCTAAAATTAGGTATTAGGATCTTGGGTTTGGTCTAGGGTTATTGGGTTTGTTATAATCCGGATAATTAGACCTTTGATTGTTGATCCTTGTGTTAATTGTATGTTTTTAGACCACGAACAAGCGGGAAGAATCCGGAAAGGGAAGATTCATGTGTCTTAGGGGATTCAAGCTTGGATTTGAGGTAGGTGATGGTTGTGATTCTATGATTGTATGATGTATGTTTATTCTTGCTCATGTATGCGAATGTTGCATTGTTGATCACACTTGTTGTAAATGAGATAGATGAATGATAATTACCATGAAATCATGACTTAAATGTATGATCTTGAGGATATACTTGTGATTGTGATTGTGGTGTGTTGAATGGATCGGTTGCCACGTTCCGGCATAACTAACTTGGTTCGGTTACCACGTTCCAGCATAACTAACATGGATCGGTTGCCACGTTCCGGCACAACTAACTTGGATTGGTTGCCACGTTCCTGCATAAACATGGGATCGGTTACCACGTTCCGGCATAAACATTGGATCGGTTGCCACGTTCCGGCACACTAACTTGGATCGGGTACCACGAACCAGTATGCTAACTGTTTGGGTTTGGGTTCCATGAGAGGACCATTTAATTGGGTGCCGTGAGAGGACTATTTAATTGGGTTCCGTGAGAGGACCATTGAATTGTGTTGTGTATCTACCTGTGATGAGTTCGTTCATATCTAATGATGATTGATATTGGAAGACGGTATGGTGCTCTAAATCGATATAACTGTGATATGTGAGAATCGTGAAGTGGTTCATTGTTCATATATGTTGATGATATTGTATATGTTCGATATGTGCATGTGATTATATTGTTGTATTGACTAATGTATGTTACACTTAGTGGGATAGCCACGTGATCATACCAGTATACGGTGGTTATGTACTAATACTGCACTTACTCTTATTTTTGTTGAGTACAGGACATCTTTCTACGACTATTGACAGACCTTAGCTAGGTGACTATTGAGCGTGACCGGATTTAAGGGTGAGCCAGTTCTTTCAGGCTTCCATGGATCTCTCTTGTTTAAGTCCATTCTTTTCGGACTCAGACTATTGGTTTAAGCTGTTGTTTAGTTTCGGGGTTGTACACCTTGTTCTTAGACTTGTCGTTAGTAGAATTTTGGTACAATGACTTTCAGGTTCTAGGGGTTGAATTTCCGCATTAGTTTGGCTAGTTTATTTAAATCCTTTGGAGTTTATAGGAACTCCATTTTTATTGTCATTTAAATCTGCTTCCGTATCTCTAAATGTGTAGTATTTTGGTTAAGGCAGCTTAGTTGTTTATAGTAATGGTTCTCCGATCGGAGGATTGTGTGGGTGCCAATCACGACAGTCTGGGTCGTGACACTATCATTAGTATTCATTTGACTTATTGGTATTGTACTAATTAAATATACAATCTTCAAAAAAATATTTAAAAACTATTAAATTTTATGGTTTAAAAAAACCATTGATACTGTAATACTAGCAGTTAATTAAGTAAAAAGTTCCAAATGCGCATCTTATGGAGGTTCGTTAAAGTATATACAATAAGAGGAAATCTCGTTATTACATAACTTAGATAGATTTAAAAATCTAATTTAAAAAAAAAAAAAAATCTTTAAAATATGATTTATTTATTTTAACAAATAAAGCACTTTTAAGTCCACTTGACTTAAGGAACCGTTAAAATCAAATTATATCTTCCTAGGATAAGTTAAGACCTCGGGAACTTGCATCTACGAGTCATCTCCAAATGTTAATTAGTACTAGTAACAAAATACTCATTTAATTCACTTATCGGTCACTCGGTAGCTGATTAGGAGATAAATTATTCCTATATTAAATTTTATATAAATAATATATCTTGTTTGATAGTATATTTTTATTATATATAAAATTAATATAATATTTGATTTATTATAATTAATATATGTATTAGTCAAGAGAATCAAGGTATTATTTTATGTGTGATAATAAAAAACTAAATAATTAATACATGAATAACTAATATATAAATAACTATCCTCGCATAATTAATCTCTATATAAAATAGTATATAATTTTTTTTATAATTAATCTATACATTACTAATATACGTATAACTCTGAGTCCTGACCAACTACCAATGACCCCTTGACACTCATTCGTACACCAATGGAGCAGTGAGTTCCACTCTATAAATTTGTGAACAATTATAAAAAAAATCAATTGGATAAAATTAGCCAGCAAGAACCACGAAAAATGTCGGTTAATAACTAAACAGATTCCTCAGGTGTCGGCAAAAAGAATTCAATTATTACAATTATTCATGGCTTAAATTAATCGTCCTGCTGTACTTATAATGTAGTAAAAAAAATTTGTATTTTTCTCTAATTTCAAAAAATTCTCTAGTTTATTCAAATATTCAGTGTCATAGTTTATGATTAAGATAACTAACCTTGTTAATTATATTATTAATTCAAACTTAGATCTCTAATCTCAAGGACATTTTCACGTACATTTAGTTGGAAGGGATGTTTTAAAATGATATATTTTGGAAAAAACTAATGCAATGCATGTGAATTTTTGTATGAAAAAGTGAGAAGGAATTATTTGAGAGGAGGCACTTTCGAGTGAGCATTTGTACTTATTATTAATGAGATGTGACCTCATAACCAAAGTTTTTTAAATAAGAAAAAGCACATGGAATCTAATCAAAATCATTTGGACCAAGAGGAGGGAACTATAATCTAATCCTTGCGGATCGTAAATAATTATTTGTTAGTGTTACTGTTTACTTTTCCTTTTATTTTTAGCATTTTTTTCGATTTGATTTTGATACATTTTACTTGAGTCAAGAGTTTATTAGAAACAGTTTATGTAGATTCACAAGATATAATAAATTTACGGACATACCACCTTATTTAAATTTCACTTGTGAGACTATACATTAAGTATGATGTTGTTGTAATTAAAAAAAACAGAGGGAGGGGAAATATAAGTACGCTTTTTAGCTTTTGGCCATAGATTTCCAAATTTTTTTGGCAAATATTATTTGGATGAAAATTTGGGTGAAATTTCACCATGTGTTTGGCCATAGTATTTGGGAAATATATTTCATTTTTTTAGAAAATATAATTTATACTCATAAGTTTTAAAAACTATCAAAACAAACCATAAATTTGTATTACAAGTCAATTGGATCTTCGTTGCAACAAATAACAAGTAGTGTCCATGACACTAGAGCAATGTGGTAGTTTGGAGTGAGTGCAACAAGTATCATTCCATACATCGTGAAGTAGACAAAACACATGACTTTGTTATCCTAAGCCGATTGTTCATCATTTTCATCAACAACCATATCATCACTTTCATATCCACAAAATATTTCATCACTACTTTGGTGTTCACGTAAAAAATTATGTAATACAACACAAACAACTACTATAGTGGGTGTTTTTGTAAAAGATAAAAGTTTGGTATAAAATTTTAATTTTCAAAATATCCCAAATAATGAGATTTGGCCCAAATAATAAAAAACTAGTATTTGGGAATTTGGGATATTTGCCAAAAATATCTGCCAAATAATGGCAAATTGTATGGACAAACACTATTTGCCAAATTTCCCCCCAAATATTATTTGGGAAATCTATGGCCAAACGGGTAGATTTGGCACTGGGTGGAGCTAGAATACGAGTTGCAGATTCAATAGTTTTAATTTTAATCATGTATTTATATTACAAATATTATTGAATACACTTAAGTTATTTTGTATTTTAGAACTCAGTAACTAAAAATGATTAAAATTAAAATCCCAAAAACTAACAAACTCTAAATTTTGACTCCACCTTTATTTGACATTCCTAATATCCCAAACTACCATGTGACTCACCTCCTGCGATTCTCCTTAAGCGTTTTGCTTATCCAGGATTAGTTTTCACTAACTTTAGTTAAATTAATTAATTACTCAATTAAAACCCATATACACAAAACAAACTACATGAAAAGTACAATGGGTGTGGCATATTTCGTGTTTTAGATAAGAATATTTCGTATTTAGATAAGGATATTTCGTGTTTTAAGTAAGGACATTTTACACAAATTAATTGAACACTAAATAGTTTTGAGATTATGGCTAAAAGTTATAGTTGTTCAAAAATGGTTATTTATCAATTTCTCTCAAATTTAGAGGTTCCAAACTTTTTTTAGTATTTATGATTTTATTTTTCCTTAGACAATACTAAAATTTGTAGACAAAAAAAATCTTAATTCTTCATGAGAAAAGAAAAAAGAAAGATTGCCTACTTTTTAATATTAGTAATATTTTAGAATTTTAGACTAAAACACTCAAATTTTTATATTAGTAAATAAAATTTTTATAATAAGATTTGAAATAATATATTATAGACATATGGCTAATATCTTATTCAATTTATAGCAACACTATTCATATAAATAATAATATCATCATATGAAGTTAATGTTTGTGTCTTATAAATATATTACAATATAAATAACAAATGTGAAAATAGTGAATTTGAATTTAGGCTTCTATTTTTATTGAACTGCCATTGAAATTATACGGGGTATCTTTAATTTTTCATGTGAATTTTTCTCTCATCTATGAGTGACTTCCATCACCAATCACTTTACTTATTGAAAAATATTTGGTTCAACATCGATTGTCATTCACAAATAAACATTTATATATTACTAATTAATATCTCAAAGAAGGTAAGCATCAAAATACCTTAAAAGATTATATCGTTAAGAAGTATAAAATTAAATTATCTTTTTAAATGTATTTTAAAAATAAATTATCAATGGATTACAATATTCATGTAGGAAGCAAAGGTGATGGAGGATGTAGTTGGATACCAAAAGATAGTTGAAAATTTAATTTATCTCACTATTACTAAATTAGACATATGTTTTACGCTGCAAGTACTTAGTCGGTAAAGACCAAAACATTTCCATTTGGAAGCTGCTACGAGAGTAGTTAAGTATCTCAAAATATCATGGTTTATTTTTTTCATCTAATATAACAAAGGAATTAATTGCCTATTGTGAGTCTGATAGGACAATCTGCCATGACATTAGTAGATTGTCACTGAATATGTTATGAAGTTAGATGATACATTCTATCTTCAAAATTTAAGAAACAACAAACAGTTAGCAGAAGTTATGTAGACTTTTATGCTTGGTAGTTTGTTAGTGCTTTGATAAGTTGGTTAGCAAATTAACAGAATTCAATTAGTTAGTTGGGAGTAAGGGTGTTAGTTAGTTTTCGTATCAAATGAGTAAATGACTATATATAAAAAGCATATTCAATGTATTGAAACAAGTTAGACGGAATAAATAATGATGATCAACACCTCTCTTCCCTCCCATCTTCTACATTCATAGTTAGTTAATTTGATAGAAGCTTTTAGTCTTCAATTATTTGAATGTGCACTTTTAATTTCTTAACTAGTGACTATTTACAACATTTAGAATTATCAATGATGGTGGATTAAGAAATATTATATCTCAACTATTTTTTATTTGAAAATCGCTACATAGAATGAGTGTTCAGCTAATATATTTCAATGAATTACTAGATTTTGTACATTAATAATAGTGCTTGTCACAAAAGTCAATAGGTAAGCACCCATTATACATAGCATAGATCCTCCAGCTTATCAATTGTTCTATTATTTAATTGTCTATATGTGTTATGTTAATTTTGTGTTGTTACATAAATGAGAATAAACCACTTCTACAAATAGATCATATATATTATTTTACGTAAAGAGATCAAAAGACATATTTTAATTAATTAAATTAAAAATTAAACGTATTGAATCATATATTATCAATTAAAATTAGAATTTATCAATACCCAAAGAATGAAAAATGTTTTTCTCACTTCAGTTCGATTTAAATTTCAATTGTGGTCTTTTTAATGGGACGAGTTTAGTGGTGAATTTTGCATGCGGGGATTTCCTGAACAACTAATTACCTCATCTGTTATTTCTCAAAAATAGTTGAATTTATGTTTATCCAGTGTCAGTTGTCCGATAAATTTTATTCAGATATTCAAATTTTTATTTATTCTAATTAAGCAATTAAATAAATTATAAAGTCTTTTTATTAGACATATTTAATTCAAATTTTGAAAAAAAATTATATGTATTATGTGGACAAGTTAATCATTTAAAATATATCATATTCTTTAATTATATGTATTCACCTCAATAAACGGTAATACTCCAGTCCCGTATTACAATTGATGTTGATACGACATACTTTATATGGTTAACTTAATCACCCAATAGATACGCAATTGAGAACATGCACAAAGTTTTTCCAAATTAAAATTTGAACTAAAAGTGTCTAATAGAAATATTTTATTACGTGTTCAGAAGTTCAATTGAAACAAGCGGTTGTTTGAAAAATTTGCATACCAATAAATTTAAAAGATTGTCGATGTATGTATCGACATGGAAAAACAAAAAAAAGGATGGTGACAGGAAAGAAGCAAAAAAGGGTGAGGGGATTATTTGTAGGATACGTTGCTTGTGCTGGTAGAATTAATTCACTTTATTGAAGTAGAAGCTCTGCATAATATCTCATATATATTCACACTTACTATACTATAGGTATTTTTGCTTTTGGGCCATGCTACCCGCTAGCTGCCAATTAGCCATTTAAATGCACCTAAATTCTTGGCATGGTGACTGCTTTTTGCATGTGCTTCCATATGCTATTGAAAGCTCTTATCATCAAGGTTATAATAAGGTGAAAGAGTTGCACTATTATATAACGTTCCAATTAATATACATTGTACACGTTCGATATTTGATATATATGGGGTTACCCATACTCTTTCATTTATTTTTTCAATCCCATAATGTTCATCAAAGTAAGGTGAAAGAGTAGAATGTAAGAATATATTTATGTAAAGTAGTTTTTTATTAAAATAAATTAGATCTATCAATAAACGAATCTAGCTCCAAGCAGAGTCGGTATTGGGGTTGGTTTGGTTGATCGCCCAAAAAAGGATTCTTATTCCATCCGTAAGTATGACATGCAATGGCGTAGCACAATATTTGAACGAAAGAGTTCTGGGTTTGAACCCCAAATAGCACAATATTTTTTTTGTTTTATATTGACAGTCAAACATCATTATTCTTGGACACCCTTAATAAAATTTTTGGTTCCGCCACTGGTTATGAGTTATTTTACTGCTATTGTTTGGTATTCGAACATTGACTTTAGGCCTTTTTTCACCCCTTCTTATCCTGAAAAAACAAGGATATCTTACGTTCTTGAACTGATCTATGCAAGGCAAATTTGGCTACTACTTTTTAATGTGTATATCCGCGATAATTTCATTTCTTTCGACGGAATTAATTAAAAGATGGCCGCGTTCCACTTAAATTCACCCCTATGCCTCTTCCAAACTTCTTTACTTCTTTACTTAACGCATCATTCAAGAAGTCTTGTAAATTAAGTGAATGCATGCTAGTCTACAAGAAACTAGGTATGAATATTATAGACAGACTAGGATTTTGATTTTGTGGGTTCTAGATTATAGAAAATATAATTTGTTGGATTCTTGATATATATTGAATTTTTAAATATAAGTATAAATTAATATAAATTTGAGCAAAAGTTACCCGTAATGTATATGATTAGCATATGTTAAAACATATGTGTTGAGCTTCCCATATTGATTGTGAGATTACCTATTAAAGTTCCTGATTTGGGGCAATTCTCATATTCAAATTAATCATGTTAGTTTAGTTTTTGGGTTGAGTAATTAGGCCCAAATAATTAAAGTTTATTTTATTAACATGGTGTTAGAGTCGTATTTATTCCATTTTTTAGTTATCCATGTTAGGCCACATGTTAGATTGTCCATGCTCCAGACATTCAATTTGTTGGTTGAATTAGATTAAATATTCATTTTCATAACAATATCAAACATGAAGAAATTATGGGAGAGACTACTAGTTTTCTAAAAAAAAAAAAACAATTCACACAATATTTGATACCTACTTTAAAGCCCGAAAAATCTAAATTTATATCTAACATTAATCCCATTTTAGAATGGTAAAACACGTGCATGATATTTGAGACCGATCGTTTTGCTCCATTGTTCTTGAGATATAGAATATTTACAAAAACGATTAAATTAGTTACACGTATTTTGAATATCTTATGTATAATTGTAGATGATCAATTGATGTACAATTAATTGTACGTAAACCATTTTCTACTTTGGATTATTAATGGAGTTTATAAGATTTAACAGGTCGACTAAATCATATGTTCAGTGAAATGGTCCTAACTAGGAAATAAATTACAAAAATTAAAAAAAGAAACTACAGCTGGTCCAATTATCTAAAGAATCATGTGAGGGAAGATGGTGATTGTAGACCATACAGCCAAGATTCATGTGATGCAACATGGGAATTTTCTCATCACATAAACAAAAAGAAACAATCAGATCCGTATACAAATTAATACTAATTTTGGGCGGAGACGGATCATACTAAGAATTTTTCTATTCTTAAGGCTTAAATTCGAAAACTTTGGTTAATTAAAAGAGGAATAGCGTCTCATCTTCTGTATCACATTTTTTATGGTAAAAAAATATAGTATTTAATTAATATTAATAGGATGATCATACGTAAGAAGAGAATATATACTCCAATAAAAATATCAAATTTTGGAGAGGATTTAAATCAATTATATATAAAGATTCAGGGTAAATGTGGATGAATGAAAATGGAAGCTGTATGGTTAATTTTTGCAATTGTGAAATTGAGCAACCTTAGAAAAAATGAATTTTGGTCTTGACTCAATTTCAAAGAAATGATTCTAACCCATTCCCTAAGGCACCAATGTAAGACTCTTTATACCCTTTCTCACGTCTAAAACTAACCATCTGAAGCATGACAATTTTAATATGGAGGCCAACATCGGGAAACAAGCATTGAAATGAGTCTATACATTGAGAATTGCCAAATTATATTTAAAATATCACTCATCCATTACAGGATCGATGTGAAACTCTTCATAAACAATAAAGTAAAAAACAAATAAAAAGAGACTCTAAATGAAGATATTATACAAATTATATATTTATTAATATATATATCAAGGTTGTGTGACATGTTCAAAATGATGAAAGCTACTATATTTCAGAACGAAAATTGATCCTTGAAGGCGTCCAAGGTGAAAATAAAACCTCCTTAATATTAGTCACAACTCCTTTATCAAAAGGATTTTTAGTGCTTCCATACTGCTGCCTAAAATTTTCATAAGCCGTCTGCCACAATAAAAAAAAATAATCAAAAAATCACAACTAGAGGATATTAAGAATTTCAGTATATAACTTTGATATTTGAATTAATCGGATCAGTAAGTTATGAATACTAAATGATAAGGCCAAAAGAAACTCATATAAATGTTCTTTAATATGTTATAAGCAAATAATCTATATTATTTTTCATATTGGAAATTATTTTCAAATTTATGATTGATTACATATCCTTTTAAATAATCTAATAATTCAGTTACATTGTCAATACATAAAAATTAAACTCAATCATTATGTGTTGTTCTAATGTCGACTTCTTAGTCATTGAGCTTTCATCTTAGGAATAGTGGTGACAAATAGACGAGTTGGCAGGTTGAGAAACAAGTCAATATAAACATGTAATAATCTGGCCACCCCGTATCTCATATGGAAAAAAATGGACTGAGTAAAAGATGGGTTATTGACTCGTATTAATAAATTGTACTCTATTTTAGAATTCAATATTCGGGTAAAACTCAGTAATTAATCTGATAATCAATTTACAAAAAATATTCCACAATACTATTTATCAACATTATATAGTCAAATTCAAGGTACAACTCAACAAGACTCCGACCTGACCACGACCAAGGAACAAATCCCTAGGAACCGATCGAATATGGACAAGTAGAATGGGTTAATCAAATAGGTAAAATATGGGCTCATTTTATCAACACTACCCGCAACAATACATTTTGATATTGGTATATGTAAAATTGAGACCAACCTGATTAGTAGCAATGAGAAACACATGATAACAAGTCAATCCACCAACAAAACATGCAGCAACAAAACTAAAACATGCCAACACCAATGTCTCAGGGCAATCTCTCACCAAACCAATCAAACCATTGCTACCATTCTTTTGTTGAATCTTTAAACATGAGAAACCAAATATGTAGACAAAGTAAACATTTGCAATAACCAACAGCAACACATAAAGTCGATAATTCCTCTGCATAAAAAAGGAACAAACAAAAAAAAATTATTAGATGCAAAAAATATTCATTCATCGATCTTCTTTCGTAGATTCGAAAAATTGTACTAACCAGTCCGATGCATTGACCAATCCAAGGGCAATGATGGTCAAAATTATCGACACAATTGTCACACACAATGCAATGGCAACTCCTAGCCGGACGATATATCTTACAAATTCGGCAATATTTTAATTTCAATTCCGAACCATTTACAAACACTCTTTTGCTTCTCACTCTCCCATTTTGAGTCGATTCAGGGGATGGTGATTCATTGTTCCGAGGAATAATTCCGGGATCAATCACACTAACCATTATTAAGTTCGCGAAAACCTGCAAGTATTGTAACGAAAATTATCATATAAGAATTGAAGAAAATTAACAACTCGATAGATTGAGTACTAGAAAGTTATAAAGTGACTCACAATTAAGGTCAATAACACACAAAAACTGATTTTTGATGCATTCTTTACAACATAAACAACAAAAACCAAACTTGATAGACTAATAGAAACTGTAGTTAACAGTAACCGTCTTGGATCCGGCCCACATATCAGTAACCCTTTGAAATAAAATACCTGCACAATTGGAACAATTCAAGGCTATTTAATTAGAACAACAATAAAAACATACGTGCAGTGAAATCCCACATGTGAGTTGTGGGGAGGTAGAATGTGCGCAGGCCTTACCACTACCTCGTGGAGGTAGAGAGGTTGTTTCTTAAAGACCCTCAGTAATTGTTAAGTGAATGTAATAGAACACAAATAGTAGTAACATACGTACATTTTTTCCTGGCCAAACGTGATAAAGTCTCACTTGTTTGATTTGATCTCCATGACGATCTTGTGTTACATTGTGCCATAAGGTGAATATATTCTTCTTAATTTTTGCAACAAAATCAGTCTCAACTTCCTCTATTGACGAATTATGTGATTCCGTTGTTTCGATAACCGTTTCCACTGATGAAACAATATCTGGACTCGTTTCAATTTCTTGAATAGGTTGTTGTAGCGAAGCCATTATTCATATGTGCAATGAAAAGTTCAAAGGCGGGTGTTGATAATTTGAATTGTCATAAGTAACTAACTTCTGAAAAAACTGAATTTTGATTCTACTCTAATGAATTTTGGGCTTGGGCCTACTTGTTGGGCCATATTATATGATCCACAATGTATAGGTGGAGAAGTGGGTAAATTGCCACTTTTAAAAGCTCTTAACACATTTAATCACTATGTTGATATGGAAAAAGTTTTAGACAAAAGTATCTCCAACTAAAACAAACACGGAGCAAAACTAATACAACAACATACGCAATGAAATCCTACGAATGGGGTTTGAGGAGAGTAGAATGTACATAGATGATAGACCTTACTACTACCTCGTGAACATATACAGGTTGTTTCTGAAAGACCCTCAGCTCATATGCAACAATTCAAGATACGGAGAAGAAAATATAGCGAATAACAAAGAAATAGTGCAACAACGTCTACTAGAAGAAAAGCAACAACTACAACAAAATAGTGCAATATTCAAAACACCATACACATCATACTAGGATAGAGTATTGAAAACAATAATAAATAATTAATGATAGATATCAAAACACAAGAACTACAGTTATACAACTAGTATACATTTTAAAACCTAAGAACGATTCATATTAAAATATATCTATTTCTCGATCATTTTTCAAACAACATGACTTTTTCTTATAGACAGGGTAAAGACTTCCATAATGTATGTTTTGGGCTTGGGCCAAATTTAATTTTGAAATAGAACCAGACCCAAGAGTCCAATACGAAGACATTTTCTTAAAACGAACACAAGCCGCCACAACAAGTATAAGAGCCAGATTTCAAATTGCACAGTGAAAAAGCACTTGCAAAAAGGGAAAGAAGAATCAGAGAGATTCATTGAAATGGAGAACAAGGAAAGTTTGAAGCTTGTTGTTAAACTCACCATAGCTACTTGTCTAACAGTGGCCATTTCCATATTCATAGCAAAAAGCTACCACAAAGTTCGAAAACACAACAGGAAAAAGCAACAAAAGAAGCATTCATGTTATCTTAATGCTGAAATCAGACCTCAATCTCATTTCAAACGAGTTCTTGCTGATAACTCTTATTCTCAATTCAAACACCTCAAATTCGACAACACTAATGGTACAATACAATATAATTTATTTAGTTTTAATTTGTTTTTTGAAACCCTAGCTGAATTATTGTGAATGTGTGTGACAGAGGATTCTACAAATTTGCATCCATATAAGGAGGAGATTACGGAGTTGATGAAGAATTCTAATGCTGAATTTTTGGAGCATTTTGGTGGAAATTTTGAGGATTTTACAATGCGTGAATCGTATGTATGGGTTGAGAGTGAGTCTCAATTGATGGAGCTTGCGGAAGTGTTGAGTAAGGAGAGAGTGTTTGCAGTTGATACAGAGCAGCATAGTTTGAGATCATTTTTAGGCTTCACAGCTCTAGTTCAGGTTTATTCTTCTCTTGATTAATCATGTGCTTCCCATTGTTAAAATGTCCTCGACGGAAATCAAAGTTTTTTTTTTTTTTACTGAGATTCGTGTCATTGATGGATGCATTTACATTGTTGTTAACTTTAATCTTTCACAATTGTAATGAACGCACCACTTCCGTGCCTCAATCCCTGCTCCCTTCTCATGTTACCATAAGTTATCTACATCCCAAGTTCCCAACCAAACGCTTTAAACTGGTTTTCTTAAAACAATTTATATCATCGTATTGTACCTTTTGCATGTTCTGAGCAGATATCAACTGAAAGGGAAGATTATCTTGTGGATACAATAGCTCTGCATGATGTTATGGCCATTCTTCGTCCTGTATTTGCCAATCCGGAAATTTGCAAGGTGATCTTGTTAATTTATGTGCTGATTAATTGTTATGTTTCTTATTTGATATATAAATTGCAAGCTGGTAACTCAGCAGTAGAAGGGTACTCCATTTCACAACCCACACTTGTGGTGCATAGTGCTTATCAGAATAGCTAATCTTTTGCTTCTTCCTAAAACTCCCTCTGTACATGTTTGACTTGACACACTCCATAAGAAACACTAAATAAAATGGTAATTTTACTATATCACCCCTGATTATTATAAGCAAGAGGCAACTTTAGGATTTCTAGAACATTGATGCACCACTAAAAACAAGAAGAAAAAATTCTATTAAGTGGGAATTGAACCTTAGTCCTTTAGGTAAATAACTCAACATCCAAATAAGTGCACCATTTAGCCTTGTTATAGCATGGACACCAACAGATAACATTATACCAATTTTAGAAAATATATACATAAAATATCTAGTTTTACGGAGAGACCTGTTAGAGTGGGTAAAAGTCCCACATTTGTTGAAGAATGGACTAGTGGTCTGTTTATATGGATTTGGGCAATCCTCCCCTCATGAGCTAGCTTTTGGGGTTGAGTTAGGCTCATGTCCATATCTTTATATGATATCAGTGCTAGGTCCATCCCCATTTGGGCTCTCGGTCCACGTTCTAGTTGGGCCTAGGCGTGAAGGGGGTATTAGAGTGGGTAAAAGTCCCAAATTGGTTGGGGAATGGACTGATGGTCTTCTTATATGAACTTGGGCAATCCTCCCCTCATGAGCTAGCTTTTAGGGTTTAGTTAGGCCCAGGTGCCATATCTTTACAAGACCATGGATTCACATGCCCTATTTTTAGTATAAATTCGTCACTGATTATAAGTCTATCTCACTCATTGGGAAATGAATTGGAAGTAATTAAGTACTTAATGGTAAGGGTAAAATAGGTATAAAGTAGTAAATTATCCCTTGTTTTTTCAAACTGGACAAGTAAAAGTGGACGGAGCGAGTAGTTCTCAAGTGACTCATCAAAAGGTGTTGTTTTTCCTGTTATAGGTATTCCATGGTGCAGATAACGATGTTCTTTGGCTTCAACGGGATTTCCACATTTATGTTGTTAATCTATTTGACACTGCAAAGGTAAGGTGTCAAGTTACTGTATATTCTTTTGTCTAATGAAGTGAAGATTTTAACTGAAGATGCATAGTGTGTTTTTCTTGTGTATGATTGACAATGATGTTTCTTATTTAGTTTTAAGCCGCTGTTGTTTTGTTTTATTCCAGGCTTGTGATGTGTTGTCTAAACCACAAAGGTCTTTGGCATATTTGCTGGATACATACTGTGGCATTGTCACGAATAAACTATTACAGGTATAGAAAGAAGCTTGCTGGATACATCATCTTCTTTTACATACACTTCTATTTCCTCCATGGGTTGCTGTTGCTATCTTTTCTGTTGATGAGTTGTGATGGATGGAATTTTTTAATCTCTATTTCTTTATTATTATCAGTGTCATATTTTTGGTGGATTTGAATTTTGAGTGGAACTTAGGAATATAATAGATTTTCATAGAATTGTGGAAAGGAATACGATAATGCTGTCTGAGTTCTAGATTGTATTTATCTCTCTCGAAATGTCACTTTCATTTCCCTTTTCCTCAGAGCTGATGCATTAAGACTAATTGTGTCCCTTGAAGTAAAGAATTCCTTAAATAATGGTGCTATTAGATGAAAACTGCAAATTAATTGATTATGTAGGTAGTGTGAGTGTGTGTGACCGCAGCACTGGTGCTGCCCTTCTTGCTACCATCTCTTAAATTGTTAGCGAAACAAGATTTGCACTTATATTGCCTCTGAGCAGACTGGACACTTTGAAAAGGAATATAGACACTGGCAATTGCTCTTTGGAATAGGTAACACTGTGGTTTATGAACGTAAAGTGGCTGGCCATTATCCTCTGATCAGCAAACATGATTTTCAGTGGATACATTGGTGATTTGAGCATATTTCATGCTATACTGTAGTGTTGGTGCACTGCTCTTATAGTTCAGCTGACAAAATCTTGATCTAAACTACAGTTCTATTCTTTATTAAAACTTTAGAAAGAAGACTGGAGGCAACGTCCACTTCCCGCTGAAATGGTGCAATATGCTCGAACTGATGCACACTATTTGATGTACATCGCGCATCGTCTTTCTTGCGAGCTCAAACAACATGATACTGGTATGGGTCTCCACTTATGTAAACAAATAAACATTAGTCTTCTACTCTCCTAACTAATATGTGGAAGTGTATACACTTATTATCTCTATGAGTGGAGAGCTTGCTGAGATCCTCTCAGTATACACTTCTGCAAACTTGTTAGTTGGATACAAATTATGGTTTGTTGAGCATCTCTGAGGTTGAGAGGAAGTGTGTGTTATTAGTCAGCTCTTATACTATGCAATCAAGTCCTTGTAGCCATGTGCTGAAGGAACTTTTTGGTAATATTTATTGAGTTCAAGCCCTCTTTCACTTATGAGGGTTACTTTTGCATTTATTAAATCTGTAAACCTAATGTGACATGAAAGTTGAAGGTAAATGGTTCTGCCGTCCCAATTTATATGACATTCTTTTTATATTGTGGCATCCCAAATATATAATATCATTTTTCAAATGCGATTATTTTTTAACTTTCACAAGGTTCAAGCATTCACATCTAAAAATAACCAAATTTAAGTTGTAGTGATCTTTTCTCATCAAGTTTATCTTGTAACTATTACTTCAATACTTTCTTCTACTACAAACTTGTTTAATATGCTAGTTAAAGTAGTACAAATCCATGTCTGGTCACATAAAATGGAAGGGAGTACATAGTATAACTTGCATCCTTGCTGGACATAGTGTTTTAAGGTGACATAGGTTTTTTGAAGGTCAGTATGAATGGGTCCTAAGCAATATCTGATAATTTGAGTAAAGGATAGTGAATAGTTTGGGGCTTTACTGCTGAAGAACTCTGTTGGAAGTAGCTTAAGCTTACCAATGTTCATTAAAAAGGTCGCACTTCCACTTGGATGCCCATGAGTACATCATGCTGATAGGAAGTTTGTTCTTCAGAAAAAGATCATAGAATTGTAAGTTTGATTGGCAAAATTTGTTAGCAAAACAACTAAGATGTTAAAGCTTTAGATATAACTACACTATAACTGTGGTTAATGGCTATTTTTCAATTATTCCAATGGCGCTTGCTATATTTTGATATTCGGAATAATGGGCTTCTGTGGTCATTCACTGTCTAGAAGATAAAGGATTAACTTTGATAGTTTCTAAAGGTCTATGAATCTTTTTAGTATGAACTTGTGTGTTAGTAGAACATGTAGAGAACTTCTAATATTTTCTAACCCCAAATTATTGAATATTGGAACCGGAGGGGACCAAACAGAGCAAAATCGATAGTGTTGATTCCTATAGCTAGCCCCACCTAGCTTGGGGTTGAGGTGTAGTTGTTCTTCTTGTTATTAAATTTTTCCCAAGGTAATCCTTTAATTAATTGACTCATCTGAAGTATTAAAATCCTGAAGATATTTGTGTAACAGAAAATTTATCACATCTCAGAGACAAGTCCATTTTTGTACTTGAGGCCACCCGGCGTTCCAATTCAATCTGCTTACAACTTTTTTCAAAAGAGTGTGAAACTTACCCAGGAGAGTCTGCTGCATCATCTATAATCTCCCGTTATCAGAGTGATAAAGGAAGTTTTATGTTAAGTTCTGATGAGTCGAAGGTACTATTCTTTGTATGCTTTTTTTCTTCTTTAGACAGCTTGATTTCTGAGTGCTGATTACTTCTTTTTTGGTGTTAGTTCCATGAACTCGTGAGGCGATTGTGTGCTTGGAGAGATTTAATGGTAAGTAGTATTTGGATCATAATATAATCTCTTTATCATCATAATGTCGTGTGACAGATTCTGTCAATCAAAAAAACATCATTCATAATTTACCAACACACTGTTGTTTATTTGATCTTTGTATGATTTCAGCACTGGAAACTATGTAGTATATAGCATATATAAGCTACTTGAATGATATTCCATTTATGATTTCCATCTGCATAGCTTCACTTTAACATTTATTTGGTGCACTTGTTTCTTAAACCCAATTTTGATTTTTGATATTTTGCTTATGTTCTTTGAGCTTACTTTATTTAATTTGCGTCTTTCTAGGCTCGTGTACATGATGAAAGCTTGAGATATGTTTTATCTGAGCATGCCATTATTGCACTTGCAGCTAAAGTACCTACAGCAGAATTGGATATATGCAACACAATATCAGAAGCCGATCAGAATCTAGACTGTCAGAGTAGTAGCAGCTTATTTCAGTCTCTTTCATCTGTGGTTTGCAGTCACTTGGACGACCTCGAGTACTTGTTTTTAGATGAAACAGGAATGAATGATGACAATTGTAAGTTGATTCTTCAAAATTGCCTTGGGTCGGATGGGAGCTGTCCTCTTTCTGTATACAACTATGCTCTACTGTCCAAATCTAGCTTGAAGATGCCAGTTAGATCTGCTTTCAAGCAAAATAGACTGAAAAATTCCAAGCAATTTGCTAAGAAGGCTTCTCGGAAGTTGTTTGTCCAAAAATTTTCTTGCAAATCTCCTGTTTACCACAATTGTAGGATTTTTGCAAATGATGGAAGATTATTATGTTATTGTGATCGTAGAAAACTTGAATGGTTAGTGAAATATTGGGTTCTTTTTCTTGTCTTCTTCAATGATTGATACTTGAAGTTAATATGGGATCTGAAACCTTGTTGCAGGTATGTCAGCCGAAATTTGGCAAAACTTATTGAAGAGGACCCTCCTGCTATAATGCTTCTTTTTGAACCTAAAGGTCGCCCTGAAGATGAGGGCAATGATTTTTACATCCAAAGTAAGAGAAATATTTGTGTTGGCTGTGGTGAAGGAAATCACTATTTACGTTATCGAATCATACCTTCATGCTATAGAATGCACTTCCCTGAGCATTTAAAGAGCCATCGCTCTCATGACATTGTCCTTCTTTGTGTGGATTGCCATGAAGTTGCTCATGCTGCGGCTGAGAAATATAAGAGAAAGATAGCTACAGAATTTGGGATACCACTTTTTGTTCGTCGAATAGTCGATTCTAATCAAAATCAGAATTCATCAGAGTCATCTGTGCCAAAGTTAAATGTAGAGGAGGAAGGAGTATCTCCTTTGCAGTTGCGTACAGCAGCCATGGCGTTACTACGTCATGGATCAAGAATGCCAGCTAAACGCCGAGAAGAATTAATAATGGTATGAAAGTTTAGCATATATTTAGTATATACTTGTACTCTTAGCTAATATAACTAAAGGAATCTTCAATATTGTATTGCTTAATTTGCTAATAGCAATGCTTAGATTTAAACTGCTCTTCTCTTTAGAACTGCTTGCAACCATAGAAATGCTAGTTTCTTGGTGGTGGCCCTTTGCATCGCTTAATGGGACTTAAGAAGTGGATTGATCAAGACTCATCATCTGGTAGATGACTGAATTTAGAACTTCAAACTGGAATATATTTTCTGATTAGACACTAATTGTGTTCGATAACAAAAGCAGGTCACTTTGTTGCTGGTGCCAACTAGAACAACAACTATGCCTTAGTCCCAAACAAGTCGAGGTCGGCTATATGAATCCTCACTAACCATGTTCGTGACAATGGTGCCAATCAAAACGTTCTTCAACTTTTAAGTAGATGCAGTTTAACTTACATGAGGAAAAATGCTAGTTTATGTTAAATGTGTGATAATTCCATAAGGTCAATGATGATGTATGATGGTTCAATATTTGATTTTACCACATTTGACTATATAGACTAATAAATATAATTAAATATCATAGCATACATAGATAACATTGTTGTAATTAATATTTAGAATAGAAATATCAGCATAATTAGATGTTAAAGTTAATTAAAGAAGCATATTAGATGTTAAAAGTGCGAAAAGTTGTACATAGTTCCAAACTTTTATGATAGGAGACAACTCAGTATTACATGTAATGACCAGACACTCCACTTATAATTATTTTTTTTAAAACACTTCCAATTGAATTATTCAATAGTATGAATTTCATTCTTCCTGTTTCAGTTCCATCAGTATCTAATTTCATAATTTGTTGACAACCCTCCAGGTTTGCTTTTCTCTACTATTGACTGTGAAGGTGTAAACCTATCATCTTAGTTCGTTTTCACCTTCAATCTGCTTCATTCTTGTTCTTTTTCTATCTCCTTTCCTTTTTCCTTTTGCTGCCCTATTTTATGTGTAGTAGTTAATTGCTGTTTGATGGTCAATCTATTCACTCAACAACAGCAACATACCTAGTGTAGTCCCACAAGGTGGAGTCTGGGGGGTAGAATGTATGCAGATCTTACCCCTACCTTACATAGGTAGAGAGACTGTTTTCGAAAGACCCTTGGCTCAGGTAACACATATCACAGAACATACGGAAGAAAAGAGATATAACAAGTACTAGAGGAAGCATCACATAGCATATAGAAAAGAAACGGTAACATCAACAAAGTAATGTGATAATCAAGACACAATTGGTAGCGATATATATCGCTGGACAGAGAACTACGCCAACAACTGCTAATACTACTGGTATTAAAGGAGAAACAGGTACAAGGCGCCAAACTACCACTAAGCCTAACTCGCAGAAAAATGAGAAAACATTCAACTATCTACTGACCTTCTACCCTAATCCGCTATCTCCAAATCCTCCTATCTAAGGTCATGTGCTCAGTGAGCTTTGATGTGTCATATCTTGTCTAATCACCTACCCCAGTACTTCTTCGGCCTACCTCTACCCCGCCTCGAACTCACCATCGCCAAGCTCTCGTACCTCCTCACTTTGACCTCTTCACATGCCCGAACCATCTCAGCATCACTCCCTCATCTTGTCCAGAACGGAAGCCACTCCTACCTTGTCCCAGATGTGCTCATTCATAATCTTATCCGTCCTAGTACATGACTACATTCATACATCCACCTTAGGGTCAATCTATTCACTCATAACAATCATATTTTCCATTATCATGTTGGAATAAGTTATTACCGTTTTTAGAAGAGAATTTTCATTATCTTGTAATTTTGCTCAAGTTCATTATCAAGAAGGCTAGCAAATAGCAAGGAGCAATATCTTGGTGTTTAAGCCAAAATGTTCAACCCTGTCAAACACTATCAAGTGCTTTGATTTGGTGACATCGATTGCTTTGTGCATGAATCTGAGACATGGTTATTATCAGAGAAATGGAAAAGAAGAAAACCTGACAAAAAGCTTGGTTTTATTATTAACATAAAGGCCAACAGTTTTTCTCTGGTGAAATATATACCACTAAATGGTGATAATAATACAGTCCTCTCTCGTTAGATGTTTTAGACTGGAGACGTAATATGTATATTATCCTTTAATTCTGTTTCTGTTGGTTCTTCCACCTTACTCTTTCTTGTAACTTGCATCCTCGTTCTGCAGTAGTGAGTTAATTTTGAATGAATTGCTTTGGATGTACTTGCTGAATTTTGCATCATGCAATCACTTGCATATTTCTTTGTGCTTATTTTTGATGTTTCGGGTGTCTTAATCATCTGTTTTCTGGCATCTTTACTCTCTCCATCAATTTAAGTAATCTTTTCAATTGCTGAGTTGTTTGAAACTGCTAATAATTGAAAACTTTCTTATTGTCTTTGTTATTGTAGATTGTCAGAAACTATTATGGTGGACGGGAAGTTTCTGATGAAGATCTCGAAAGAGCTTTGTTAATTGGGATTAGTACTAATAGGAGAAAGCGATTTGAGAAAAAGAGAATGCTAGCTTGCAAAGATTCTAGTAGAAGTACCACATCAGATGATAAGCTAGATAACAAGCAAGCCAAAGGAGCATCTCCGCCTGAGGAAATTTCAGATAATTCAAGCAACAATGAAGAAAATACCAATGTATTACCAATAGAGGACATGACTATTAGTGATTCACATTTTGGGGTCAATGATGGGTCCTCTATTGTTCATAACAATGATGTCCTGCTCGAAAGAGAATCCATAGTGAAACAGGATGATATTCTTTCGGAGTCATATGTTGATGAAAGCTGCGATGTGTCTAATGGAACTGCTAATTCCATTGCTAATATAAATGCTAGTGTATCATCCAAACGAGACTCAAAGCTCTCACTATTAGGGCATGGACCACACGGGAAGCAAGTTGTTAATCATCTACTCAAAGAGAATGGGGAGGAGGGAATTCGTGAATTTTGTCAGAGATGGAGGCAAGTTTTTGTTGAAGCTGTTCATCCACGCTTCTTACCTGCTGGCTGGGATATAATGCACAGGTTAGGAATCCACTGTCATCTCCATCTAACATTTGATCTTTTTAAACGAAATAGGATTTTATACAATCAATATAAAATGATATTGACCTTTCATTTTAATATCTACATGTGTGTTTGGTATGAGGGAGCATATTTTCCATGGAAAATGTTTTCCTAGAAAAGGTTTTCTTAGAAAACAAGTTGGTTTCTTATTTATTTTCTTATGTTTGGTAAGTAATAAAAAAAAAATGTTATTTCAAGACCATTTATATGTGATCTAGCAAAAACCTATAGAGGTGGAAGGGGTGGGATGGTCAAGGGGTAGGGGTTGGGGGCGTTGGGTGCCTTGGGTAGGGAAGATACAATAAACATAGAATATCACTTATGGAAATTGTTCCGTTAAGGAAGTCATTTTCCTCATTTTTAAGCAACTTGTTTTCCTAGAGAAAATGTTCTCCAAAAATTTTGTCCAACCAAAGATGGGAAAATAAGAGAGCATCCACACCAAACACAGCTTCAAGATACTACCACAAGATGAGAGGTTAAAGTTGTAGTTTGTTTGAGGAGTTTAAGTACGAATGTTATGCTGGTAGAGTGTGATTAGGACACTTTGAGATATAGTGAAAGAGCACATTATAGAATAAAATCAGTCCCAATAACATGTGCTAGCGTAAATATGCATAAGCACACATAAGTGGTGAATTTGTCGTTTTGGGTATAGATAAATACTTGGTGCATCTAAGAAATAAATCCGTCCTCCCTTCTCCTTCTCAAAAACTAGCACCATTCTTTTGCAACTTTTCTTCCACTAACCTTAAAATGAAAGGTTCCATTGTTGTTCTGGTCAAATGCTATATAGCTTGTGTGTGCTGAAGCTGTTAATCAGTATTCTTAGAGGCATAGATCACGGATCATATGATATAGACGTGCAACTTTAGTTTGGGGAAGCAATTTGGATTTGTGAGAAGCAATACTTTTTCTTTGTTCAAAGGCACTGATGTGGCATATATTTTTTCCAGTGGTAGAAGAGACTTCGGAGAGTTCAGCGTCTACAATCCTTCTGTGACAACAACTCCTGCATCTGCTTCTGAGCAGTAGTGACTACGACAAAGGCAAGTAACTGATACTGCAACTTTCTCTGACCGTACTCTCTGTTGAGTTGTGAAAGGAGAGTGGTTACTTGTAATGCTGTCTTCTTGTAATTTTGAGCTTGAAGCTCTTAATAGATTATGCTATATGCCTTTGGTTTTTCCTTTGTCTATACCAATACAAGTTTCAATCGTCCACTTTTTTAGTGTATCTGTTCCCCTGTTACTATTATATTTTCTCGTCATGATTTATTTGTTATATAGTTCCTTTGAACGCTTTAGATGATTTGATATTCTTAGAAAAGGAATAATTTACCAACTCTAGAAAACATGAAATTGAAAAGGAAAGAAATTAAAGTAAACGTAATTTAAATGCTGGGGTCATTTGTTTTGTGTTACACTGTGAGGGATGGCTTCTGTTTCTGTTATCAGACAAGTTACATCTTTTTATTTTTCTTCTTTTCACTTTAGAATTGATCTAAACACCAAATTATGCTAGGGTTTTGCAAGTAGCTCTTAACATGTGTGGTTTGGCAGCAACTATTCTTAGCACCAATGATGGATGGCCTATAGTTCTACACTTGTATGTTACTAATTTCATTAGCTGCCCTAAGTAGGCGTTTGGTCATAGAGTCCAAATATTTTCACTATATGAAATTGGAGTTGAAGATGAGGTTGTGTATGGTTATAATCTTTGCAAATGAGACCTTGAATTTCTTTCTTCAAGGGGTCTTTTTTCTATCCTTTAATATTGTGCCTAAAAACTTATCTTTTCTCTCATCTAACTTTGTGTTTATTCAAGTCTACAACATAGGAAAATGATGTCTATTGTAGTAGTAAAGAGGAGAAGAGGCATCAGCATCAGAATAAATTTTAGGTTGTAAATTGTAATGTTAAAGCAAGTGCTGTGTAGATGCTCAAATAGATAAACTTTAGAAGAAGCAAAGCAATTGGGTGAGCTCAGAAAGTGTAAGATATTTCCTTGTTTCGTGGGCCAAAGACACCAAGATATTTCATCAAGTGGCCTTTTTGGAAGATATTTCCTTCAACATTATTAGTGCTGAGTTTACGTTTATACACCAATGCTATAAAAAGAAATCCCGTCCAATGTAGTTTCACAAGTGAGGTCTACGGAGAGTAGTGTATACATAGATCTTACATATATCTTTGTAAGGTAGACAGACTGTTTTCGATAGACCATTGGATCAAGAAAATTGTTTTTCCAATGAAAATAGTAATACTAATTGATATGTTATACTCCCTCTGTCACATGTTTCGAATTTCGATATTCAAACATGTCTATTTTTTTCATATATCTTTTAAATATTTTGAATTGTCAATTGTTGTGACTTATAGTACTTTTACATAGTTTACAAATATATAAATTTCATTTTTTAAAAAAAATTGAAGATTCCATGAGCAATTTTTCTGTCAAACTTAAATAGTTTGAAACTTTGAAAAATAAAATGTGTCACATAAATTGAAACTGAGGAGTAATAGATTAAATTATACTCATGGTGAAATAAAATTATACCTATTAGTGACCAGTGTATGTGACTTTGGATCCTTTTATGCCTGTTTATTGTTTGCATGTTGTTGATGATTCTTTCTATTTTATACCAATTTAAGATGATAAATGCAGTAATTTTTTTAATTCAACCAGGTAAAGAAACTGTATGTGTAATTGGACATATACATCTTGTGTTGTGTGAGGTTATATTTTTAACTAATTTTGTTGATTTGCTGGCTCTTTGTGGTTAATGAAGTAAATTGAAAATTATGACGGTTCAAATAAAAAAAATAAAAGGTTATGGTAGATACTTTAACATCCAAAAATGAGGAAGGATGTATTAATTGACAAAATGCCTTAGTGAATTGAAAATAAATCTAAATTCGAACATCTTAATAGTTCGGAAAAACAAAAAAAGCAAAAGTAATTTTCATAGTATCACTGAGCGAAATGGAAGCAATCTAAACCATAAAAACGTGATTGTGGAAGAGAAATACAAACGTTACATTGCCAGAATTAAATTCTAGCGAAGGCACAAATCCTAGTAGGTAATTTTTTTTGACCTATTGTTGAAGCCTTGGCAAATAAATATTTTGATACTTGTACCGGTGAAAAGTGACAAATATTTTATAATTTTTTTTTTGAAGTGCATGCAAATTGACATGTCAGTGAGGTGGCAGATTCTGGAACAAATTGAAAAAAAAAAATAGTTTGGAAACTAACCCAAATTAAAAAGACTATCATATATCTGATCGTGATTAGGACAATCCCAATTTTATTAAACACTTTATTTAATTTTGTGTCAATGTCTTTAAAGAATTTATAATAATGTAGTGGACTTTTTTCAGAGGAACCTCTTACTTTGTTATTCCCTCCGTTCATTTTTACTAGTTACAGTTTAACTTGACATACCTATTAAGAAAATAATTATTGATATAAATATTTTATCAAATTATCCTCTATTAAATGATGCCTTAAAAAATAAGTATTTAATGTTGAGAATCAATGCATATATAAGATTGTTCAATAGTTACGAGTTTGATTTCAAACATTCTTCTTATTACTCTTAGGGTGTGTTTGGTATGAATGAAAATGTTTTCCTGAAAAACAAGTAGATTTTTGACTTATTTTTTGAAAAAGATTTTTTAGTGTTAGATTTATGAATGGAAAATGTTTTTGAGAAATATTCGTTAAGAAAAACATTTTCCGGAAAAGCTCATTTATTAAATTACATGAGGTATATTATTTGTTCGAAGAGCCAATCAAATTAGTATGAAGACAACATTCAATTCATAGGCTTTTTTTTTTCTTATAGAAAAGTCTTATGGTGTCTAATAATTTGGACAATTGTGAACAAGCGAAAGGTCAGCCGATCGAGAAGAGAAGTTCAATTCGTCCAACTACACATTTCCTTTTCAACATGAATAAATATGATTAAGAAATACTCTCTTTCCGTTCATCTTAACTCATCCTTTCAAAAATAAAATTATTTTTACTTATCATCTTCGATATTAATAATTTATTCCTCAAATTATTTCACAAGACCTAATATTATGCATCAATTAATACGAATATTATGATAAACTGATTATTATCTTTTAACAGGTGTGCGAAATCGAAAGCGAAGAGTATTACTATTTTATAAATTAAAAAGAGAAAAAGTGGTCCAAGGGTATTGTTAAAGCCCTTATTGAGGGGTGCCCATTCGTATGTTTCTTTAGTCGGGGAGGGGAACCTTCACCCTTCCTTTCCCTTAACTAATTCTCCACTTGTGTTTTAAAATATTTCACTCAAGACTTTTTTCCCTTCTAAAATTTTATGTATAGATCTTTAATCATTTTCTTGTAAAATATATTAAGTATACTTACTTTTGTACGTACTTTTGAAAGGGAGGTACCATATGTTTATTTTGCTTGATGTAAATAACTTTGAAATAAAAAATTTAGAAAGAAATTTGGGGTGAATTTAATACGAAGAAATTTAGTATTTTTTGATTTGCGAATATATTATAAGGATGAAGATGAATGAGTGGTGGAGGGGATGAGGGTTTGTGGAAGAGAATGATAGAGAATGTTAATATCAAATTTATCTAAATTTAGTATTTTTAGACGTAAAATATAAATTTATATGTAAAAATTTATGAAATTATGACAAAGAGATAAATCTATAACTATAAATATTCAATGGGTTAAATAAAAAATTTAAAAATTAAATTCATAAAATTTAAATTCTAAATTCACATCGAAAGATAGAGGATTAGAGAGTGTTTTTTTGGGATTTATAAAATTATTTTATGATTAAAAAAAATTTTGATTAACAAAACATAAAAAAATAAAATAAAAATATATTTCTCGTGAAAACAAACCCTTGATTGTTGGTAATTTAAGACCATGAAGCATATGTTTTCCTCATCTTTCTCGAAGAATCAAATGTTTTTCCAAAATATTTTCAAAAGAATATAAAGGATTCGTCTCTTTTTTGGCCAGTCCAGATAACACATGACTTCATTCGTTTAATTCTGACTTTTAGTTTAAAAAATGTGCTTATTTTCACGTTAATTAAAATAAGGTTATATAATTTTTTTAATCCCTCTGTTAATGCTATATTCTGATTTTAGTTCTTATATTATACAACTTATTATCATTGACCTTCAATTATATTATATGAATGATTTTGATCCTTTAACTAATTACTAACATAAATAGATACTAACGGAGACACTTGAAGAATATATTAATAAACTTTACAAGATCAATATAGATGCTATTTCCTTTCTTCTCAAATTAAATTTAATATTAAAACTATCCTGTCTATTAATTTTGAAGGCATCTAGTTACTGTAGGATCAAAATCACTCACATAATATAATTGAAGATTAATGACGATAATCCGAATGATAGAAGAACTAAAATTAGAATATAATATTAATATAGGGACTTAAAGTGCTATTTTCTCTTAAATTAATATGTACATGATATAGTATTTAATTATTATGGGGCCAATTGATGGAATAATTGTTCAATAAAATAATAATAGTGGAGTGAAAAAGAAAAGCAAGAAGAAAGAGAAGGACTTTAATGCAAATTTACATGGGTGACTTGTGGCCTGTGGAAGTGTGCCACAAGCCCCAATAATAATCATTTCTTTCTTTATCTACATTTTAAATAAAAATAAATTGATAAAAATAGATCGAACTCCCTCATTATTTACTCCAATTTTAAAAAATAAAACTTATCAATTGAACAAAAATATTTTATTTATAAACTCAATTTTTTTTAAATCTTAACTCAAGTCCTCTTTATTTTTACATAGATTTTTCTTGTTTAGAATATTTTTCGTATATTGAAAATAACTAACATCATCTCTATTTATAATAATATGAAATCAAATTAAACAAGAATTAGAAAAACCTATTTCAAACTAGGACAAACAAATTCTAACTAAACATTAATTAATAAATACTAAAAACAATAAATTCTAATCAACTTAAAATTTCTATTCCAATCTGCTCTTTGTTTTTTTTGTTACCGTAAAACTAAAATGAAAAAAAACATATTGAAGAAGACGTCATCAATCGATCTTAATACTTTCTCTGTCCCACTTTATATATAACACTTTTTTTCGAAGGTCAGACAATTTAAGTTTGATCGAGAATTTACACATGAAATCTTCAATTTTTTAAAATGACATTTATATATTTGTAAAGTACATAAAAAAGCACTGTAAGTCACAATAATTGATAAACCAAAATATTTAAAAGATCTATGATCAAATATAGACTTGTTTAAATCTCGATATACGAAAAGTGTCACATAAAATGAGCGGAGATAATATTATTTTTATATTATAGATGTGAAGTATTGAGATCACCCATTATAAAAATTAAAAAAAAATAATTGACATTTTCAAATGGCAAAAGTTATCTTTCATTTTATTTTTTTAAAAAATTAATTGTCAAAACAAAGTAGCGCATAAATCGATAATTTTGACCTAATCATATTCATTTTAATTATTATTCCCTTTCTCCCCTCCCTCCTTTATATAAAAAAACGAAAAAACACCATAACGCATAACCAGCCAAGCTTTTTTATTTTAGCTCCATTTGATGTGCCGCAGCTTCGGCACTGTCCTTTCCATATCATAAATCAATAATTCAAATCACCATATCTTCTTCGTCACCATCTTCATCTTCATCAGCAATTTCCCTTTTTTTGTTTGGGCACACAACCCTAGGAGAAACGATTGAATGTGATTTGAGAAAAAAAACTATATATATTGGTAGTCATGTATAGTAATACAGCTCGCAAGTACTCTTCTTCTGCTGCTTCTTCATTATTGAGAGCATCTTCTTCTGTTACAAGGCCGCTTGCTTCAACTTCTAGTGCTGCTCACGCGCCTTGTCGTGCTGGTGCTGGGGTTAATTCTGGTAATCAGCAGCGTTATTCATCAACGCTCCGGTCTCTACGTTGCTCTGTACCGAGGTGGAGTCACGGTGTTGATTGGAAGTCTCCGATCAGTCTTACTGCTCAGATCAGGACTGCTGCCCCTGCTCTCAACGGGTTTCATCGGAAACTAGCTACCATGGGTACTTTTGTCTTTTTACTTAATTTCCCCCAATTCTATTAGTGATCCATAAAGGTAGCGTAAAAGAAGTTTTTGATTTTCTGCGGTTCTCGTAAATCTAGATTTGTTTTCTGGGTAATTTTGTTTTTTTGATTGTTTAGAGATTATAAAAATTAATCGGAAGAATATGATTTATTTGTGATAATAATGGAGTAATAATAATCAGCATTGAGACAGAGGTTAGTGGAACGTGGTGGGTAGGACCTATGAGTGGGAGACTTTGAAGTTGACCCAAGATATTTCATTTTTTATTTTTTTTTATTTGTGTTTGTGGTTTGATATTTCATAAAAAACTTAGATTTTTGTGAGAAGGATTACCAGGAGTTGTACTATTTAAAAAAAAAGGATTACCAGGAGTTGTTGTGAGTGAATCAATTCTTAGTAGAAAATCAAGAATCTGATTCCTTTTTTTTATGATGGATTCAGCTGCAGAGAACCCATTTAAGGGAATCCTCACTGGTCTTCCAAAGCCTGGAGGTGGTGAATTCGGAAAGTTCTATAGCTTACCTGCTCTCAATGATCCCAGGATTGGTAACTTTAAAGGCCCTGGCACATTCTTATATTCATTTTGATCTGTTCCTATTATTGATTATTCTTGGTTTGTTGGTTCCTATGTGACAGACAAGCTACCATATTCTATTAGGATTCTTCTCGAATCAGCAATCCGTAATTGTGACAACTTTCAAGTGAAAAAGGAAGATGTTGAAAAGATTATTGACTGGGAAAAATCTGCACCTAAGCTTGTGGAGATACCCTTCAAGCCTGCCCGTGTCTTGCTGCAGGTACTGGACTTTTTGCATGTTTGCAACATAAAAGGAGAAAGAAAAAAGAATGCAGTGTGATGATCTCACCTGACTAATTTGTCTTGTTGGCAGGATTTTACTGGTGTACCAGCTGTGGTGGACCTTGCTTGCATGCGTGATGCCATGAACAACCTTGGCAGTGATTCTGACAAGATTAATCCATTGGTATGATACTTTCTAGTTAGTGGATTGTGGCAAAGTCTCTTGAACTATGCAAAAAGAATGCAGTAAAGTCTTTACTTCAGTTCATAAGCATTGAATTGCATATGTTGTCTCATTCATCACTCACACTTATATGCTTAAGTTTCTTGGTCACAATTCTTTAATTCTTCTCATGAATGAATATCGTACCACTTCATGGTGATTTTTTTTTTGGAATATCATTTCAGGTTCCTGTCGACCTAGTTATTGATCACTCAGTTCAAGTTGATGTAACAAGGTCAGAAAATGCAGTCCAGGCTAATATGGAGCTTGAATTCCAAAGGAACAAGGAGAGATTTGCCTTTCTTAAGTGGGGATCCAATGCTTTCCAAAACATGCTTGTTGTACCACCTGGGTCTGGTATTGTGCATCAGGTATTGGACCTGAAAACTGAATGTGACTTAGCTGCTTGTGCTTCCGGATTTGGTCAATGTGATAGTTGTGCTGCGCTCTAGCTATTTCTTGAATTATGAATTCTTAACTTTATATGTTCTTACTTATCTTCCCTCATTAGAGAATTTGGAGTGAGATTCCACTTCTGAAACAGTGCATTTGCAAAACTGATAATATTTTTCTCTATTGTAATTTTAGGTGAATCTTGAATATCTTGGAAGGGTTGTCTTTAATAGGGAAGGCTTGCTTTACCCAGATAGCGTGGTCGGAACAGATTCCCACACCACCATGATTGATGGGCTAGGAGTTGCTGGATGGGGTGTCGGAGGTATTGAGGCAGAAGCTGCAATGCTTGGCCAGGTATGAAACTATTAGTGCGATGATCACCCTTTTATCCCTTTGTGAATCCTGGTTTATTCGTGTGTTGCTGCAAAGATTAGATAGCTATGCCTTTTTGCTAAGGTGTCCCACTTTGCTCTTGTGACACGTGTTCATATCTGCATTTTGACAAATTTCTAGTGTAGAATATGACTGGCACGTGTAGAAGTTAATGGAGGGACATCAATCAGTGTATACAGTTACAGAAGTTTAAGATGTAATATGTTGGCACAATTTTCTCCTTGTTAGACTAAACATGAATTTTTTAACACTCAAATATAACTATGCCAAGTTGGAGCAAGGGAGTGAAGTTCTTCTTTACCCTCAATACTCTAGATTAGAGAGGAGCATGATAGTGGATCATGTAGGGCTTTTCCTTGCCTCATTTGTCTGACCTTGTATTTCTTCTTTCCTTACAGATGGTTTTAGATTGCATCCACTGACCCATTTCTAATTCTATTTTTTGGGCTCTTCCCAAATTTCTATGTATTCCTGAAAGCTAGTTTTGGTGATCACGAAGTCATCCAAATGAAGAAGGTTATTCATGAGTCTTCGTGTAGTTAATGCATTTGACTAGTTTCGTATGTCAATTTGACAATAATGAAAGAGAGAGAGAGAGATTCTAACTTGTTAAGAAAAAGAGTTTTGGTTATACTTTTCCATTCAGCATTTAGTGTATGTAGCCAGCTATCTTCCAATAAAAATCAGATCAATTCGGAATAGGATGTTATTTTTCCTCATCTTAGAATAGTATGCACTGTGCTCCACTTAATCTGAGCAGGAAACAATACTGCCTTTCCTGTGGCTTTGCTGCTTGCCTGTTCTTCTGTTTGCTTTATATCTATAAAAGAATTGCTGTCTAGGTGATGATGATCACTTAATTATGAAAATACTTTGATATTTATTCTGATATTTGCACTTCGGAGCTTTTGTAATGCTTCTTCTGGATACTGACAGCCAATGAGCATGGTGTTGCCTGGAGTTGTTGGGTTCAAGCTATCAGGGAATTTGCGAAATGGTGTAACTGCCACCGACTTGGTTCTGACTGTCACTCAAATGCTGAGGAAGCATGGTGTTGTTGGAAAGTTTGTTGAATTCTATGGTAGATATCTAAACATCGACTACTTTCCCACACAAATAGTTTAACCATTGGTTAATAGGTCCACCAGGCAAGGACTTGACTACTTGTCTGTTTTCATGTAGGTGGTGGAATGAGTGGTCTTTCATTGGCTGACAGGGCCACCATTGCAAACATGGCTCCTGAATATGGTGCAACAATGGGTTTCTTCCCTGTAGATCATGTTACTCTGGAATACCTCAAGTTAACGGGGAGAAGTGATGAGATAGTAAGTGTTCAGACATTTACTTTTAAGTGAAGATAGAGTGTGACAGTTCTTCTTTATATGTGGCTAACCCTCTGTGCAAAAATTAGGTTGGAATGGTAGAGGCATATCTCCGTGCAAATAATATGTTTGTCGATTATAATGAGGTATTTCCTGTCCTACCTCAGTTGTGGTTGCTCTAGTTTCAGTTTTCCTATTGAATCACCGTTACTTTCCCTTACACTTTAAAAAATAATTGTTTCAGCCTCAACAAGAAAAAGTGTACTCTTCTTATTTGAACCTAGACCTTGCCGATGTTGAACCATGTCTGTCAGGGCCAAAGAGGTATTTTCCCGGCTTGGATAAATTCTGATTAAGATTCATGTGCTTTAAGGTTGGTCTATATAAATGGTTTTTAATCCTTTACAGACCTCATGACCGTGTGCCTTTGAAAGAAATGAAGTCTGACTGGCATGCTTGCCTAGATAACAAAGTTGGATTCAAGGTGAGCGAGCTATTCATTTTGATATTTACCATTAGTTCTCTTGGTTGATCAACTTGTAACATAAATTGTTGTGAGACTATAAAGTACCCAACCCCAGATTCTGACTTTTGGAAATGCTAATCCAACTTGCTCTATATCGATGCAGGGATTTGCTGTGCCAAAAGAGGTGCAAGATAAAGTGGCCAAGTTTTCCTTCCATGGGCAACCTGCAGAGCTCAAACATGGCAGTGTTGTGATTGCTGCTATCACAAGTTGCACAAATACATCCAATCCCAGTGTTATGCTAGGAGCAGCTCTGGTTGCCAAAAAGGCATCTGAGCTGGGTCTACATGTTAGTGCTACTCCATAAACTTGCCTTTTCATTTGATTGTAAGTTCAGGCATGCCATCTTAATCCTTGTTCCTGATTATTTTCCAGGTTAAGCCATGGGTTAAAACAAGCCTTGCCCCAGGCTCTGGTGTTGTTACAAAATATTTACTCAAGAGGTATTGATTGGAAGTTTCTTAAAGAGCAAAGTTTCTACTAACCCAGACCATTGTTATTTGAAAACATTGTGATATGTTATTTTCTGCACGTAACAGTGGTCTACAGAAGTATTTAAATCAACAAGGTTTCAACATTGTTGGCTATGGCTGCACCACTTGTATCGGGAACTCAGGGGACTTGGATGAATCTGTTGCTTCTGCCATATCAGAGAACGGTAAGTCCATACAATTGATTCTAAATTAAAATATTACTGTCTGGACTCTATCTAGGTCATGAACATTTTGCTATATTGTTTTGACTAATTCAAAATGTATGTATTTTGCAGACATTGTTGCTGCTGCTGTACTCTCCGGAAATCGGAACTTTGAAGGGCGTGTTCATGCCTTGACAAGAGCAAACTATCTTGCTTCACCTCCCTTGGTGGTTGCCTATGCTCTTGCTGGCACTGTAAGTGAATGCACTTCAGAGATTTATGATGAATTTATCTGGAGAATTACTTGTTCTGTCCGAAGAAAAATGTTGTCCATGGAAAATGTTTTCTTGGAAAATAAGTGGTTTTCTTACTTGTTTATCTTGTATATAATCTAGATAAGTACTATGGGAGGTAGGGGTGATGTGGTGGTGTTAGGAATGGGGGCTACGTGGGGTGGGGGTGAAGATGAGGTGTGTTGGAGGGTTGTGGGAGGACACAATTAATGTGGAATGTCACTTGTAGAACTTGTTTTCCCGACATTTTTTCCTCATTTTCAAGGAACTTATTTTCCTAGAGAAAATGTTTTCCAAAAGTTTTGACTAACCGAACATGGGATAATCAGAAAACATTTTCTCCTCCATACCATACACAGCCTTAATGTTATTCTTTATAGTAAGTGAAAGGAGGAAAAACATATTACACCTTAAAAAAAAAGGATTATGCTTTTAAATAAGTGAAAGGCATCGTGCTTTAGGCAGGGCCATAAATGAGTTACCTGGAATGTCTTTAGACATTACTCTGCCTGGTGCAAGCTGCATTGCTCTCAGGAGCACAAATACAATGACAGAAAGCAGGGCTCCAATGCTAGATTCCCTCATTGAATTTTCATGCACGCTCTGATATAGGTCTTGGTCTTGGTCTCGGTCTCTGATATTGTGGAAAATATTCGTGGATGTCTAAAATGTCAATATTAATTGTACATTATCATGTATACTTATGTTGCTGATGAGAACTATCGATGCTTTGCAGGTTGATATAGACTTTGAGAAAGATCCAATTGGAGTGGGAAAGGATGGTAAGGATGTGTACTTCAGGGATATATGGCCATCAACTGAAGAAATTGCTGAGGTATGTATTCTATTATGTGCTTATGTACCCATGATCAATTACGCAAAAAGTAAATTTACCATGGAACTTTCCATGTTAGGTTGTTCAATCAAGTGTATTGCCAGACATGTTCAAGAGTACATATGAAGCTATTACAAAGGGAAATACCATGTGGAATGAATTATCTGTGCCAACAACAAAGTTGTACCAATGGGATCCTAAATCTACATACATCCATGAGCCACCATATTTCAAGGGTATGACCATGGATCCTCCTGGACCTCATGGAGTGAAGGATGCTTACTGCTTGCTGAACTTTGGCGACAGTATTACTACTGATCACATTTCACCTGCCGGAAGCATTCATAAAGATAGCCCTGCTGCTAGGTACCTTATGGAGCGGGGTGTCGATCGCAGGGACTTCAACTCATATGGTAGCCGTCGTGGTAATGATGAGATTATGGCTAGGGGTACTTTCGCCAATATCCGCCTTGTAAACAAGCTGTTAAATGGGGAGGTTGGTCCAAAGACAGTCCACGTTCCTTCTGGAGAAAAGCTATCTGTGTTTGATGCTGCTATGGTACTTTCCTTTCTCTGTTTCTTAATGGTTCAAATCCTTTTTTCATCAAAGATAGAGTTTGCATTGCTCGTTTCACTTTTGCTGTTTTATGTTGACACTTCTTAAACACATGATGCCTTTAGAAATACAAATCCGCTGGACAAAGCACTATTATCTTGGCTGGAGCTGAATATGGAAGTGGAAGCTCCCGAGATTGGGCTGCCAAGGGACCAATGTTGTTGGTGGGTTTCTTGAGCATTTATTCTTAATTTGGTTGATCCTGTCCTTTTCTTTTTTACCAGAGGATTCCCTAATTACTAAAGAACAATTTAACAGGGAGTTAAAGCTGTAATTGCGAAGAGCTTCGAGAGGATTCATCGTAGTAACTTGGTAGGAATGGGTATTGTGCCTCTATGCTTCAAGGCTGGGGAGGATGCAGATACACTTGGATTGACAGGTCAAGAGCGATATACCATTGATCTTCCTGAAAATATTAGTGAGATCCGCCCTGGGCAAGACGTTACTGTACAAACAGATACTGGAAAATCCTTCACCTGCATAGTGCGTTTCGACACTGAGGTACTCCTAGCTCTCTTTTGTTTTCAGTTATTGATCTTATTTCCTGGTGTTTTATTGTGTGAAAGATGTTGATATGACAATTGTTTTCCATGATAAAAATGCTGCCTCTCTTTGATTTTCTTTTACGTTTATAAAGTATTTTGCCTATAGTGCTGAAGGAAAGGAGAAGAACAAAAGGGAAAATAAAAGAAATTTATTCTTAAAGCCATTTTTGTGTATTTAAATTAGGGCCCTTAATGAACTGGGGCACTTGAAATTTTGTGGATCTTTTACTGAACTTCAACAAAGGATGTCAATAATTTTTTTTTTTTTTTTTTTGTGTTATGACATTATTTAGTACTAGTAGAATGCAATGTGCCTAATTGGGTATAGAGGTTTCATGTAGCCACCCCTAACTAGTTTGAGATCGAAGCATCATCATTAAAAATAACAGGATGTCAAGATCTAGAATACTTAACTAAAAGGAAAGTGTTGGAAAATTCAAACTTTATGGGTGCAGTAAATTATGGGGTTACTGGATTGTGACTTGTTGCACAGAGCGACATGATTTGTGAGGATTCATAGAGCTAACCTAACTAGTTTGGGATTGGGGCATAGTATTGAGTATTGTTTCTTAAACAGTAATAAATCATGGTGCTTCCTTGGTAGTAATCAACATTTACATTTATGATTATGTGAAGATGACATATGTGAAGTACAAAATAAGAATCGTCTTTCATCACCGTCAAAATTCTTAGACTAGCTTCAATACTCAAATAAGAAACAGAAGATCCTAATCTGTCACTTTTTTCATATAACTTTTAAATCACATAATCCCGCATGCATTGTTCGCCTATTCCTGTTGCATACTGTCACAACAGCAGGGAATATCCCATACTCTTTCTCCTTCACCATTCATTAGTTCTTGGTAAGGTACTGTATTGACATTTGAGAGCTTCTTTTATCTTGTGCAGGTGGAGTTGGCTTATTTCAACCATGGAGGTATTCTTCAATATGTCATTCGTCAGTTGACACAGCGATGAGGATCACTTTGATTATTCGGCCACGTTTACAAGCTGCCTGCTTAATTGCGGGAAGATGACAGAGGGATCATCTTCTCAATAGAGAAACTTGACAAGGGAATAAAGGATTTTAAAACTTTTTTATGTCCCTTTTGTTGGACAAAGTGTTGTTTATTTACTTCTAAAGGCACTGTCAAGCTAGTCTTTTTTCAGCGGATAGCATTATACCATTTTTTGGTAATAAAATTTATATTGAGATTCTCTTCAGCAAGTTTTCATTGAAAAGCTGAAAGTTCTTTTTGTTAGTTTTACTGATATGATCATACCAATGTTAACTCTGGATCCCATCAGAACTCTGAAGTTAATCGTGCTTGGGTGAGACTCTAGAGTGGTACAATGACAGATGATACTTTGGAAGTCCTCATGTTGTATCTCTTTTTCATAAACTCTACTCGTAAAATTACATTGAATATCTTGTCGTTTATCCTATTGAAAGTCCTATAACTAAAATAAAATCCATCAAGGGTCATCATAATAATACGAGTTAAATTAAATCGTCTGCTTTTTTGATTTCAACAGTTGGTACTCGTTGAGGCCAAGAAAACCAACGTACACACATAAAAAACGTGATTTTTTTGGAAAAATTATTGAAATACACGTCTTATGTTCCCTTATTTTCAATATCCACCTTCTATTTCTAAAAACCTCTAAAATCCCTTATTTCTTTAATGTATTCGAGCTACATATTAATGTATCCGAGCCAATAATTAATATATCCGAGCTACATATTATGTATCCGGTTTATTTTATAATGTATCCGAGCTTGTTTTTAATGTATTCGAGCTAGTTTTTAATGTATCCGGTTTATGTTATAATGTATCCGAGATACTCTTTAATGTATCCGAGCTACATATTATGTATCCGGTTTGTGTTATTTTTTAAGGAATTAATGTAATTACAAACTAAAGAGGGATAGATTGTAATTTCATATTATAATTATGTGATTCCTAAAATTTACCCATAAAAAAATAAACAGCTTTTGTTATAAATAAGAGCCCTTGAGGCAGAAAATATGGGCAAGTGGAAAAGATTATACTAAGTTAATTTAGTCTTGCCAGATTCTTCACTTGAGCTACGACTAGGGAACATGTAAACGTTCACTAATAACCAACTACAACGGTTCTGGTAGAGTGATAAGTGTTTCTTCATTCTTAATCAGATATCTCGGGTTCAAGTCCTAGGTACAGAGCACTTTTGTTAAGAAATACTTTATCTCCAATGTGGAACATCTCGGCGCAAATCCAGATTTAACTGTGCTCCAATGTGGGTACCAGACACCAGCTATGATGAAAAAAAACACACTATATATTTCGTCTTTGACCAACATTTGGAATTTTGTTAATTTAATAATTTTTCCATTGTTTCTTCCAGAAAATGCTCTAATAAATCGTAAATATATAAGTATTGCCTTTCTGTAAAGTCACATATATGGTCACTTTTGTAGTTTTGCTTAATTTCTTTTTCTAATCTGTTAGATTTAATAATTATTCCCTCCCTGGAAAGAGCTTTCCAAGGTGCCACCAAGTAAGCACAAGGAAAACTCTGCTACACACTATTACAAAAAACTTGTTTCAAAATATAAGGTCCATTTTCTCATTGAATAAATAATATTCACAAGAGAATTTAAGATTTATAGTTATTAATTCAAAATGAATCTAATCAATATATATACGCACAAGCATAGTTTTGTTTACCTTGGTACTCGATATGTAATAATCAAACAAAAAATACTGAGTTCAATTGAAACCACTTTATATCCATAATATATAAATTCTAAACATAACACCCAAAAAAACAAAAAAATTAATTCTGACTAACTATGAGGTACATCAACAAATATTAAAATCACTCTATTGTCGATTTTTAATAATCGTGATTAATTACCCAATTCTAGATATATTGGAAAAACCCTTCCCCAATCACACACAAAAAACAACAAAAAACTAACCTTATACTGCGGTATAACAACGTCTAAAAGTGTTGCTCTAACAAGATAAAGAGAAAAAAAAGAAAAGGAAGAGAGAGTCAACATAATATTCCTATGACTAATTCAAATTCGCGCATTGCAGGACTTATTTTTAGGTGCGATACTTTCAAAAGATAAAAAAGATCCAACCATCCATCGCACCACGACTCATATTGATAGCGAACATTAATATTAATGTTCCTCTTGAATGCTCTCAAGAACAGGCCTCCAACTTGTGCTTCTACTACTACTACTACTAATTTTTCCATAAGAAAAATTAGATCCATCTTCATATAATCTTCTTTTGTTGTTGTTGCTACTACTTCTACTTGCTGACTTTATTTTTCTCAAAAATTCATCTTTTGATGAAAAATCCAATTTCCCATTCAAGATTTGCTTCAATTCTTCTTGTGTCACCACTACTCTAATCCTCACCACATGACCTTTTTTCATCATCATTTCTTTGCCCTCTTCTTCCTTTTTCTCTCCATCATGTACAACTTTAAATCTAACACTCTTTCTTTTCTTGTTAACATTGCTTTGTTCCTTTGCCTTTTGTGCTAATTCTTCAACTCTTTTCTCTTCATCATCATGAACTACAACATGTGCTCTACTAATTCTCATGCAATTTCCCATTTGTGTTTTTAGAGATTTTCAAAGAGAATAGAAAAGAAAAAAAAGATTGACAAAATATTATGATTGGAGTTTTTGGTGAATAAGGAGAAGGAGTAGTGGGAGGTTAGAATCTTGAAATATAAAGAGGAGAAGTGCACATGGAGTTGCCACTTTTTTCGCCTTCTTTTTTTGAACAAAACTATGTATGTTTGTTAAAAAGTACTTATTTGCACCTGTGTTACGGATTCAGAATTTGAAATTTATGAGTTTCTCCCAAGTTAATGTACAATAATAACCAGATTCATAGTTAAATAGTTTATTCTTTTCGTTCCTTTTTAGTTATCATGTTACATTTTTCGAGAGTCAATTTGACTAATTTTCAAAACTAAATTAGATTACATTAATTCGTTATATTAAAATAAAATTTTAGATATTCAAAAAGTATACGGAAAGTCTTATAAATTGTAATTTTTTTATATCAATATGATGAAAAAATACGTCTTAAAATGTTAGTCAAAATTCAAATGCTTGACTCTCAAAAAGGACACTATGACAATTAAAAAGAATTGGAGTGAGCAAAAGCTATATTAAGTTTCTATAACCTCCACATACACGTTACACTCTAGATCTGCTAGATATCAAATCAAGTTTAATTATAGCGGTTGGAAATTATCCAAAGAATATATACATCAATATAACCTTAGTTAAGTAACAAATAGCTTTATGAAAGACATATCATGTATTTATTCATTAATTTGATATAAACATCATACGTTAGAATATGTTCTTGAAACCACCAAATAATACTCTTAGGATTAATTAATTGTATACACAAATATATATTAAGTGAGCGAATATTCAGTTGATTTGGAGAAAGAAATGATGTTTTGTTAGGCATCATATAACAAACACATGTTAAAAGGTTGGTCACAAAAAATCAATAAATAAAATATAGCTATATTTATGGTCCTGTGGATGTTGCAGTTGATCAAAATCACCACCTGTGTAGAGATCTCTTTATTATATTTAGTTATAATTTCTAAAATTAGATTATTATTTTTTTATGTCTGTCCAAGGTGCAATATATTTTTTCATCTTTCAAGTTAATGAAAAATTATTTTGGCTGCTTTAATTTGAAAATCTTTAATTTTATGTATGGACATTAGCTAGGTTTTGTTAGAAACAATAGGAGTTGTTCTCCAAAACATTTTAATTGAGTTGGCCACCACATTTTACACTCAAGTCTTTGGTTTTAATTACTACCACAAGGAAACGTGATATTTTATTGTGTTAGGTTTTGAATTAAGTTTCATGAAAACATCAAAATCAAATGAGGGCCGAGGTAGAATTAGAATTTGAAGTTGCGTTTATGGATTCTGAATTTGAGGTGGAGCTAGTGTGTATATTATGGTTGGATTTAGTTGAACTCAGTAACTTTGGTTGAAATATTATATTTGTCATACATAAGAAATTTATTAAATCTGTACAAATTGTTAATTAATTTAGAACTTAACAATAAAACTAGATTTCAAATTCTTAAACTTAAAATTCTGACTTCAGCCTCTGTATGAACGTACTTGTCAATGTCACTCATGAACCGATAGCTTATTTTAGTTATTATGTTCACAATTACATATTTATATATGTTTAATATTTTTTCTTTATATTTATATAAATATAAGATACAAAATGTACCGTGATTATGATTTCTCAAAAACTAAGGGATACTACTAGATTATATATATTGACCTCAAAATTAAGTCATCTCATTTAGTGGTCCCAAATTCCATTTAATCAGGTTTAGGGTACCAATAACCACCCACACAATTTCTTCCTTTTTTGTTCTCTGTCTTTAATTAATTTAATTTATGTTAGATTATAGTTTGCCTTAATATACCACCATAGAGGAAAAAGACAAAAAGGGCATCTAACCAACCCCTTCATTATGGTCTTTCAATTATTAATTACCATAAAAATCTCAATCAATCTGCGCATATATAGCATTTAAAATCAGAAGACTCAAATCTTCCAAAGTATATATTTAAAAAAAATTCTTGGGAGAGATAATTAATTAACACTCTGTTTGGATTTATAATTGTTATGTATTGTTTCATATATATTGTATTGTATTGTGTTGTATTATATTGTACTATATTGTTTTAATGAATATAATGTTGAGATAGATTGTATCGTTCACCGTTATTATATAATGTCACACGTCCATAATGAAACCTACAAGAAAAGTAGGGAACGGTGTAGAGCTATTATGAAAAGGTAGAGTAAATGATAAAATAGAATTATTAAATAATAAGTAAAGACAAATTAAAATGAGAAAAAAATAGTAAGGTAACAACACGATCACACCAAATCGGCTGTTACACAAAACGGGTCTTTCTGTCGTTACCTAACATCCCAGCCTGCTAGTGATATTGTCTTCTCTGGGCCTAAATTTGCATGGCTTTAAAATGTGTCACTGGTGGGTAAGACCTGCTTATTTATATACCCAACATCTCTCTTGTGTTTTGTGGATGTGAACCTTATCTTAAGCTGGAGTGTCACAGATACATATAATATAATTTAAATAACAATATAAACAAACATTATATCTAAACTAACAATACAATACAAAACAACACAACATGTAACAACCCTCCAAACAAGGTGTAAGAGATGATAAAATCCAAGTTAATTAGGCCAGATCTGGGCTCATGACATTATATTCAAAATAGTTACACTACATGTGAGTGAAGCAAATTAAATGAGATATTAATTATGTATTCCCTTGACTGTAGGGCTGTTGAAAATATTTGAGATGAAGTTTTTAAAAAGCTAACTTCACATGGGGATTAGGTATATTAGTACTATTTCTCTTTGCCAATTATGAATTTAATTACTCACTATAATGCTTTCTTGCAACATCAATCTTGGAAGCTTCTTCTTGCATGTGAATCTGGTCATAATAATACTCCTTCGTTTCATATTACTCGTCAATTTATAAAATCAAGATAAAGTACTATTCTCATGTTATCGAGAGAAATATATTACTAATAAGGTGAAAGTTCGACCAAATCAACTAAGCTACTAAGATCTTCTAATTAATGATTAAGATATAATGATAATAATTAATGTTGCTGGCACCATAAGCTTTTTCTAGACGCATGACGTGTATATGTATATATACGTTTAGTTTTATAAATTTATTAAGCTTTACAACTTCATGTATAATCAGCAAGTACGTATATCCTATATTAATTTCTAGCTTTATGCTTCTAAGTGTTTACAGACAAATTAAAGTAATTTCCTTTTCAGCTTAGCCGTCCATGACAATATATATTATTGAACAATAATTCGTACTAATATAGAGTATTATTGTGATTTGTGTGTGTGTTGCTTTATTGTTTAAACAACGGATAAATCTTTTTCATTTGTTATAACATATGGTTCTGGTCTTCTGGAATAGTTAATTTCGTGTATGCTTGTTATCTTCTTTGGAAAAAAAAAATCATGATATGCCTAGCATTTTTTGTAGTTCCACGTAGGGGTGTGTACAGACCTGATTGGTTGGAATTTTTCAAATATCAAATCAAACTATTTGTGTTGGATTTTTAAATCTATAAATCAAATCGAACCAATAAATCTCGAGTTTTATTTCTTTGAATTTATGGATGTTCGATGTAAATCATCTTTAAGCACATGTAGGACGATCAAGTTCAATTATCTTAAGATTTGTTTTACTTTTCAACAATCAATTATAGCCACATGTTTCACAAAACTGTAAGAAAATTGATAGATGTTAATAAAACTATTATCAGACTACTTCAGTCACAACAAATAAATCATCAAACATTTACACGGTTGTAGAATGAAATAGAAAATCAAATTTATACTATTCTTATCACTAGACATAAAGGCAACAAAAGAGATCAAATTGATTTGTTTCTACTTGCCATCAATTTGATTTAGGTTTACATCTTACTTACTATTTAGAAGCGAAAGAAACGTCAATATCATGGACTTATGGTGTAAAATGTAAATTAGTTTGATTTGGGCTTTATCTATCTTAATCATATATTTGGGTAGTGGGCTTAAATGTCAAGCCCAAATCTGATAAAAATAGAGAAAAATTTTAGAACTAGATAATAAGGCTCTATAGCTATAGTTTCGATAGTTACACTCCATAGCTATAGTTTCGTTTGCTATGAAGACTGCGGTTTGTATATTTCTGTCCATTTGTATATTTCATTTGCGAATATACAAATATGATAATTATATACAAATTCTATATTTATACATTTAGGAAGTTTTGAGAACTTCGTTTGTATATTTCGCTTGCCAATATAGAAACAAGGTAATTTATTATGAATTTTCATGAATCGTATACAAATATCTAGGGTAAGCATATACAAAATTTTGAATTCATATAATTAGGAATCGAATAATACAAATTCTGGATTTATACAAATCAGACGAATAACAAGAATTGAGAAAACTGTAGTAGCGAATTACAATTTTCTTAAATTGCACCTATAGTACCTAACCTAATATAGGCTAAATGTTTGTTATTCTGCATAATTTTCCCATAAAAATACATAAATATATTAGGGACCCAATATATTTTAACCTTTTTTTTTTAGTATACAATTAATTAATTTATATATATAAATGTTGGATTGTTCGGTCTTGAATTGATTAGTTTTAGTTAATATCAAATCAAACCACTCATGATCGAGTGATACTTTTGTCCTAGATGAAATTAAAGTGATATTTGAAGACAATTCTTAAAATTTGTGCAATCTTTTACCCTATTTCCAATCAAGAACATTCTTAGACCAAATACCAAGTACATAGTCTTTCCATCTTTTCGTTTCAATTATATGAAGGTGTATGATTGGATACGAAATTTAAGAAGAATTAGAACATCTTTGAAATTAGTAAATTAAAACAAGCTAACTATAAATTATCTCATAAAATGAGACATGGAGTATCACATAAAGATTTTTAACCGGTGAGGATATTTTGGTAAAAACAATAGAATATTGATTTGTAGGGTGAGTTTCGTCTCCTCTCCCGCGCAGGGGACGGAATTGGCAGTGGTCAAAATTCATATAGAGGAAACACCGCTTCTTCTCTTTAAGCAATCGAATCAATTTAAGCTATGGCATGTGAGTATTCTTCATTTGAAAGCGAGAGCACGGCTTCTTCTCCACTCTGTGTGAACTATTGGGAAAGAAAGTCCACTCTTTTACATATGCACAAATCCTGGAATTACGCTAATGACAAATGCCTTATTGCTTAATCAATTACACATAATAAATATAACTATATCTTTCGTGTTTATATACATAGACGCGCATTCATTAATGTGATCAGTGATCAAAACTTGAAGAAATGAGCATGGAGTCTCATCAAATTCTCATGATTCAAGTCTCTATAGTGTTGCTCTTCTGTAAGTGATTTTCAATGTCAATTGATTCGTAATCGTTATTCCTTGTACAATTAAAGAGGAAATGCCATGAATTGAACTCACAGCCTTTTGGATTTCCATTTCTCCCAAATAATGTTTAATCATTCTCTGTGATCTCAGTTTCAGGAATTCATGGATCTCTCTGCACTCAAGAGAGTGATATTCCGGCCTCTGATTTATTAAGTAGAACTCGTAATGATGCCTCTCCAAACATCACTCCTAGCATTGCTCCTGAAGCTATGTTGCCTTTGCAAGCACCTTCACCATTGATGCCATTTACATACACTAATGTGCCAAAGTTATCAGGTATTCACATTTCGTGCTCAATATAATAACATGAAGTGGACTGGATTCAGATTACGAAAGAAAAAAAGAGAGCTTAATTTAGGTTCTTTCTGACTTATTCACCTTTGCTTAGTAGCTTGTCCATAATTTTAGGCTTATAGTCATAATGAACTTCCAATACATCATAGGGATTGTTCTACCAAGTACAAATTAATTTCAGTGAGTTGATATAAGCTGGTCACTGATGGATCCTTCCTTTTAACTTTTCAGGACATTGTGCTTTCAATTTTACTGCTGCAGATAGTATTTTGAGAACAACAGCAACAGATTGCTGGTCTACGCTTGCTCCATATCTTGCTAATGTGGTGTGTTGTCCTCAATTTGATGCCAGCCTAGTGGTTCTTGTAGGGCAGGCCAGCAGTCAGTCACAAAGTCTTGCACTCAATGTGACTCATGCTAGGCACTGCCTTTCGGATGTTGAACAGATTCTAGAAAGTCAAGGTGCCAGTGAGGAACTTCTTGAGATTTGTTCTGTGGATCCCTCCAATCTTACAGAATCATCTTGTCCTGTTATAGATGTTAATGAAATCGAAAACAGTTTAGATACATCGTCTTTGCTGGCTTCTTGTGGAAAAATAGATCCAACTATTGAGTGCTGCAACCAAGTTTGCCAGAATGCTATATCTGCTGCAGCTGAAGTTTTAGCTTTCAGGCATAAAAATGTGACAACCTCCAATGGTGCCCCTGACTTGTCGGAAAAATCAACTCTTATAAATGACTGTAAGAGCATTGTATTACGATGGATGGCCAGCAAGTTTGATCCTTCTTCAGCTAATAGAATCATCAGGGTACTTTCAAGCTGTGATATAAACAAATGTAAGTGCAGGAGGTTTGGAAGGAAAAACAATAATAATCTAACTTTGAAGCCAGATAGTATTAAATTAGATGAAGCTGTTTTAAAGCTGGGGCTCTTTTGGAAAACTAAAAGCTACAAGTTGAATCTTACAAGTCTGCATATTGTTTTCGGCCTCTGGCATGAGAAAATGTGAAAATTAAACAATTTAACTTTGCCCTCTAACAGCTGTGACTGCTGCCATGCATAATGTGTTGTGTTTAATTTGGAATATGATATTTTGAGATGATTAATGTAGGCTCATTCTTCTTTCTGAACTATTAGCATGTCCATTGGTGTTTCCGGACATAAAGAATATTTCCAAAGAATGTGGAGAGGAAACAAGTAATCAGACATCCTGTTGCAACGCACTGAATAGTTACTTGTCGCACTTGCAACAGCAAAGCTTCATCACAAATCTCCAAGCTTTAAATTGTGCTACATTGCTTGGCAAGAAGTTGCAAGAAGCAAATATCACCAGTAATATTTTTGACCTTTGCCATGTAAACCTCAAGGATTTTTCTCTTCAAGGTCAGTTCCTTTGCAGCATCTTTTCGTCCTGCAATTATTTTCTTTTGTACTGGTTAGTTATTGACATTGTTTGGGTGTTCGATTTGTTCTTACTGCGGGAACCCTGGATATCATTTGCGACATACTGATGCATCAGTGGATGAAAAAGGTAACGAATTACTCTAAATTATAGGAAAATCTTTATAATCATATGTTGCCACATAAAGTAGAAGACAGATGAAAGTAAATTGAGTCGGAATATCTGATTCCATTTAGTATACTTGTTTAATCTTGATCTTTCAGAAGTACGGTACTATAACTTCAGCAGTTTGGAGTTGGTTTATCGACATGTAGAACTTTATCATGGAAATTTGTTTTTTTCCCTTTCTGGTGTATAACATATCATTTATTGCTTATGTATACTTCCTTTCCGAGGCATATCATATAGTCTTGTTTTATTAGGTACAACATTGTTTGACATATCGAATGCATGATATGCCACTCTTAGCTAGGAAAAGCGCCACAAATGAATGATACTTCACTGATTTCTTTAGTATTTCTTTCTTCTCAACGATTGAATGATATTTATGTCTTTAGAGAATTGCAATCGTCATGTGGAAACTTTTCACTTCACTGTCATTTGTTCTCAAGTTCGACTGATTCTTTTTTAATTTACTGTAGAATCGGGATGCCTCTTGCCTAGCTTGCCTACAGATTTAACATATGACCAGACTTCAGGAATTGGCATCATTTGTGATCTTAATGACAATGTGGCAGCTCCTTGGTCCTCACCATATTCTGGTGCTGCTTCCACCTGCAACAAGAGTATGTACAGCTTTTTGCCTTCAGATAACTTTGAAAGAGAGAAATACTATCTTCCTTTACAATTGCAAACATATTACAAATTTCATTTACCTCTCTTTCTGATTATCCCTTCGTTAAACGAGTGTCATTTACTTTGACAATAACAAATGACTTTGCAGCAGCTGCACTTCCAGAACTTCCCAAAGCAACATCCTCTCAGCTCAGTAAAGGTATGGCACAATAACTACAGCCTTGTTTCTCTGGCTAAAACTTGACTCCAGTGGCTCACTTTATTTAGAACGCGTTTCTGATTATAAAATAAGTTGTTGAATTACTCGTTCAATCTTATAATCACACTTCACATACATCAGCTTAATATGTTTGGTACTACTTCAAAATATTGGCCTCCCTACACAATAATGAATATGATTAATGAAGCTGATTTAACAGTAAAAACTGATTAAGTTACGCGGATTCCTTTTTGTAATTTCTAGAGACAGATCACAACTAGAGACTAGAGAGCTACAAGAAGATACATACATGTGACATGTAATTTGACTCGGCACAAGTTTAAGATAAAGATTTTTTAATATTTGTGATCTTTTAACACGTCATAACATTTGTATAGCTATAAAAGCTTCTCATTAAGTGTAAAACGAGATGTCTAAAGTTGCATGATTCCTAAATATAGAAATGTGTTGTTATTTTTGGGACTAGAGTCTTTAAGTCTGCATCATCAATGACTTAGAGGGTGACCTTTTTTTTCCTAATTGGGTTAATGTATCCAATACTAAAACTAACTGGCTCAACTAATTTGAATTCGTGCCGGTATAATAGATGTCACTATTCTATTACCTGACTATTATAGAATGGCATACACTGATGAGGGCCAAAATAATCTGTTTACAACATATAATTGTATCTAAATATGCAAAATTTTCTTGCATTTCAGGAATCTACATGAAAGATATGGTGTATGCCCTGCTTTTTGCTTCATCATTGGCCATCCAGTTGCTAATTTAAGTCTTCTGGATCACTTGAATTTTCATCAAAGAAATATGATATATAGTAACACTTATAGACAACTTTTTTGTTTTGTTTTGTGGGGTTGGGACAACTTGGCAGATACAACATGATTCGAACCCCAACTAGACCGAAGGTGTGGACAACTCTCCAACTGCGCTTTACTTATAGACGACTCCATATGTATGTCCCTAAAGAAAAATGTTAGCGAAGTAGCTTAAATTTGCATCATTCTCTCTTCTTTTTTGTTTTTGTTTGTTGCAATAAAATTTGTACAGAGAAAAATTGAATTGGCAATTACTTTATTGTATATACATTGTTTATTCAGAGTTTAATCTGTTAATTTTGATGATCAGTACATTAAAACTCTTTTTGGAACTATATTATGATTCATAAATGTGTTAAAGCCTTTATTGATATTAGTTAATTGTCATTGGATCCAATCTCCCTATACACTTTAGGAACATTTACAAAAAGTGCTAATTGCCCTTTAAATAAACGTATTTAACGATAATTTAAGTTATTGACGTTAATTAATTATCTCTAAAAATCATTTTCGGATAATGTAAGTTTATGCAATATTCAATGAGAAAAATGAATGAACATGATAATCAACGAGCACTATAAATATAAAAAAAGTAACATCAGATTCTTTTCGTAACATTAGTAAAAAAAATTGTGATTTACGATAATATGCTCATCTCTTATTTTAATTCTCTTATGAGACAACGTTGTACCTACCGTAAAAGAAATAGAGAACGAACAATTGCGAATTAATTTTACCCTTAGTATAAATTCAATCCACTTCAAAAGAAAATTATGTAGTTGCAACCTTTTTAAAAGCATTTTTTAATTTTAAAATATAAATCACATGATGAATAAAAAAAGCCACCAGCAAGAACATTCTTTATTTATTTTGTCCTTGCTGCTAGCCGCCTGCAGCCTTCTCAGGTTCTTTTGTTCTCTCTTCTTCAATTACCTCTCGAATTCAAATAGTAGGGAGCAAATCTTATTGAGAATGTCACCAATGAATTGGCCTTACAATACGCGATTCAAATTTAGTTAGAGCTTCAACGTGGATTCCAAATATCGAATAGATAGCAAAATAAAACACATGTAATATAGTGGAGATTAAATAAACTCACCGTTCAACGATCAACCATTGATTCACTAGCACCCTTTATAAGAAGATTATACTTTACATAGAGGCCAAAATTTATATATATATATATATATATATAT
>NW_006239569.1:0-1150 GCF_000226075.1 Solanum tuberosum
ACCCTAAACCCTAAATCCTAAACTCCAAACCCTAAACTAAACTCTAAATCTTAAACCCTAAAACCTAAACACTAAATCCTAAGCTCAAAACCTTAAACCCTATTACCTACAAACCCCAAATCCTAAACCCTAAACCATAAATCCTAAACTCTACACCCTAATCCCTAAACCCTAAATCCTAAACTCAAATCCCTAAAACCTAAACCCTAAACCCTAAATCCTAAATCTTACAACCTAAACTCAAAACCCTAAACCCTAATCCAAAATCCTATCCTTAAACCCTAAATCCTAAACCTAAACCGTAAACTCAAAATCCAAACTCTAAACACTAAACCATAAATCCTAAACTTTAAACTCTAAACCCTAAACCCTAAGCCTTGAACCCTTAACCCCAAACCCCAAAATCTAAACCCTAAACCCTAAATCCTAAACTCCAAACCCTAAACCCTAATTCCAAACTCTAAACCCTAAACCTTAAGTCTTGAACCCTATACCCTAAACCCTAAACAAAAAATCCAAAACTCAAAACCTAAAACCCTAATTCATAATATCTAAACCCTAAACCTTAACCATTAAACCTTAAACCCTAAACCCTAAACCCTAAACCCTAAACCCTAAACCCGAAACGCTAAACCCTAAACCTAAACCTAAATTCCAAAACCTAAACACTAAACCCAATAAATCCTGAGCCCTTAACTATAAACTCTAATCCCTAAACCCTAAACTCTAATCTTTAAACCCTAAACCCTAAAACCTTCAACTCTAAACCTTAAACCCTAAACCCTAAACCCTAAACAATATACCCTAAACTATACACCCTAAAACCTAAACCCTATACCCTAAACACAAAACCTAAAACCAAATCCCTAAACCCTAAATTCAAACCCTAAACCCTAAACCTTAAACCATAAATCCTACTAAACTCTAAACTATAAACCCTAAACCCTAAACTCTAAATCCTAAACTCAAAACCCTAAACCCTAACACTAAATCCTAATCCTTAAACCCTAAAACCTAAACCTAAACCGTAAACCCTAAATCCAATCTCTAAACCCTAAACCATAAATCCTAAACTTTAAACTCTAAATCCTGAACCCTAAGCCTTGAACCCTTAAACCTAAACCCTAAACCCTAAACCCTAAACCCCAAA
>NW_006239569.1:1682-2002 GCF_000226075.1 Solanum tuberosum
CTAAACCCTAAGCCTTGAACCCTTAACCCTAAACCCCAAAACCTAAACCCTAAACCCTAAATTCTAAACTCCAAACCCTAAACCCTAATTCCAAACTCTAAACCCTATATCCAAACTCTAAACCCTATATCCAAACTCTAAACCCTAAACATTAAACATTAAACCTTAAACCCTAAACCCTAAACTTTAAATCCAAAACCCAAAACCTAAAACCCTAATGCATAATCTCTAAACCCTAAACATTAAACATTAAACCTTAAACCCTAAACCCTAAATTCCAAAACCTAAACACTAAACCCAATAAATCCTGAGCCCTTAAC